>NC_067476.1:111006258-111113758 GCF_947179515.1 Apodemus sylvaticus | reverse complement strand
CACAGAACTTCACTGTCCAGAGGCAGCCTGAAGCTCTTTGGGGGCCATGTCTCAGGGCCTCTTGATCATTCTAAAGAATGTTTCTGTTCCAAAGACTGGTTTTAAGTGCACTGGCTTGGAGCCGGAGAGATAGTTCAGCGGTTAAGAATACTGGCTGATCTTCCAGGGTACCCCGGTTCAATTCCCCATGACTACATGACAGCTCACAACTCTCTGTAACTCTAGTTCCAGGGGATCTGACATGCTCATACAGACATTCATGCAGGCAAAGTACCAGTGGGCGTAAAAATAAATTAATCTTTAAATTTTTTTAAAGATTTAAAAATAAATTAATCTTTAAATGCACTGGGTTTTGGTCTGAACACTTTGCCTCATCCAAATAACCTATCCCCAGAGCCTGTAAATTACTATTCTACTGTGAGGTTTTGTGATTTGGAGTTCTGGAGACTCCACCCAGGATGCCTGTACTAAAACTGTACTGGTGTCCTTCCCCTCCACTATCACCTCCTTCTCCCTCTCCTCCCCCACCCCATTCCTTTTCCTAGTTGTAAGGGTGAGTATGACATTGTACAGTTTGTGGCTTGAGTCTCCATCTTTTCCCTAGGAGTCCTGAGAGGAGGGACTCTGCCCCAATCTCCCAAGCCCATACCAACGTCAGTGTTGTAAACAACAACAACAACGACAGCAACAACAAAAACAGCTCAGTGAGAAACCGTAGGCCTCAATGACACTTTGTGTGTATGTGTGTGAATGTGTGTGTGTCTGTCTTTATTCCATATAAGTCTAAGCCGAGGGAGACTCAGACCCCTGGCTGAATGGGCATCCTTTAATTTGCCTTCTAGAACATTCCCACCATTCATTCCCGCCATTTTTGGCCACAGTGTTGGACCATATGCCTCCCTTTCCCCACGATACACTGGAAATAGTTTCCTGATGCATGACTTAGCATCCTACTGCAAGAAGGAGTCTAGATATTGAGTGCTGTTGGGAAAAGGAAAAAGAAGAGATCAGGGGAATAAGCAGCAGCATCACTTAAGAGAAACTGCCTTTGTGTCCACCATGATTTTAAGTGAGCATTCTGAATATATGAACTCATAATCTCATTTACATTCAGAGTATGCTAAGCTCTCATTTATATTTTAGACCTGTAAGTTCATTTGTGTGCATTGTATTTATATTATGTAAGTTTACATAGTCATGCATGTGTATATAGTTTTATATAAATGTGTTCATATAAATAATTAACCTTCCATAGCTGCAGATACTTTATCAGTGAGTTCAACCAACAATGAATTTAAAAATATCTATTCATTTATACTTTAATTTTTTGTTATATGTGTGTTTGTGTCTGTGTGTTGATACGTGCACATGATCACAGAATGCCTGACTGTCTGGGAATAGCCAGAGCCACTATACTGGACACCAGGCACCTCTCTGGAGCATGTGTGTCCCTTGGGCTTAAGGCTGGCTCAGAGCTCAGCTACTCAGCACTTGTGTGGGGAGCCTGTCTTGTGCTTTTGAATCTTTGTAAAATCGTGTCTAAGCTGGATGGGGGGAGGCAGGAGACAGTGCATCTGTGACAGGTTCCAAGCAGGCAGCCCCGGGCTCTTTCTCAGCACAAACTGGACTGTGGCCATAAGAGGGTGCTTCCATACATAGCTGCCCCCTTGAGACAGATCTGAAATTGGGGTCTAAGACATGGTTCTTATCCTACTAATTCAACAGACCCTACCAGCCCAGAAGAGCTTGCATCCTGATTTCAGTGGAGAGAGGTAGAACAGCTCTAGCTTAGGCATTACGGTGGAGACAAACCCAAGGTTCCTGACCTGAGTGTGAGAGGGGTCCCATCCCACCCACCGTTGGGGGTCACTTAAGATTCATAGTAACTCTAAGAGGAAAGACATCTGACTGCTAAGAATAGCTATGCCTACACACCGAGCCAAGGGTTCAGACCTCCTTCAGCTGAAAGTCATCTTTCTAAAGTGATATACTTGTTGATAACCTTGGCTCTAGTTAGGACCTTAGTCAAAGGAGAGAGCAGCCTTTGTATTGGGGCTCAACTGGCTCTTCTATCCCCACTCTGTCATCGCAGCCATGATGACGGCCTTCACCAGTGCTGGTGCTTGGCCTTCTTGTCCCTTTCAGGGGTTCCCAGCCTCAGCTTCCCGCAACATTTGGCTTGATGGAATAATCTTCATTAATTTTAAACCTGATAAACCTAGCCATGAGTGTCATTACCTGTTAAGGTACAAAGTACAGCCTGGAAAACTATCCGCACCTGAAGATCATGAGTACAGCCCACGACAAAGAAAGAAATTAAATCCTCTTTAGAGGAAAAACCCAGAGAGTCGAAGTCTGTGGCGTGCACCCCATTATTAAGTTTGTGGTTGAATCATAGCATGTATTATTTTATCCTCAAATTCTGATGGAAGGCTATTGGTGCTGGCGAGCATAGTTCTCGAAAATGCCACAGATCCCCCGAAAGGATAAGAGTACCTCAGGCCGGTGACCTGGAGAAAGCCTGCCTCGCTAAAACATCAAGTGTTCTGAGTCAGAAGAAAAAAAAAACCTAAACCTTTTCTACTTTTCCCCAAACTGACAAATTTGACTTGTCAGATGCAAGTTCAACTTGTGGACAATCCACTAGCGACTGATAGTCACCATGGTAACTGCTGGTCACGTGCCGACACAGAAGCCATCAAGACAAGAGAGCCGATTTCCAGACTGCTTTTCTTCTAGTAAATTCTGCGATGTCAGCCTAATTAACAGGAGCAGAATTGGGACCTTAGTTCAAGTAATTGGCAGGCATTCTTAAAGCAGAACAAAGATAATTTAGCACCTTCTTTTCCTAGTCCCTGGGTCTGCGCCAGGCCTGGGAGGGAGGCTCCGCGCGTCTCCCTCACCTTCCCCCATGTTTGCCAAGCTCCGAGGAGACTGACTTTGTGGAGTCGTGTCTGGAAAGAGACCCGAAATCTTCCCTTCAAGTTTTTTAAAAATATCAGAAACTAGCGTGAGAGGGAGCCAGGAACAAATTCAGAACTACCCTAATTGCTTGTTTTAATAAGTATCAGAGTTCCATTCCTTTGATTTCTAATAGCGTCTCCAGGCAAAATATAGGTATAATGGTTTTTAAGCTTCCGTGTGTGACACCGCTTTGTTTTTATAGTAGAAAGGAGGGTCTGCCCCAGACTCAAAGCACATCTCTTAGCTGAGTTTAAGGTTGGCCTGGTGACTACAGGGAGTTGAATCTGAATTATGCCGCAGAGCACAGATTTGGCCCATGGTGCGGACCTAGCCTGCCACAAACGTCTGTGTCTCTCTGGCAAGAGGGTGGTTTGGCAACTTGGTGCCCAGCTGGCCTGCCACCCACCGATGGCTTTTGGCTCTGCCCTCTTCAATGCTGGGCATCAGCCTGTAGAAAATCTGTGCCTAGGCATTCAGGTGGCTCAGCTGCATCTGGCCCAAGTTTCCAGAACTTTCTTTTGTCTATCACCAGACAATAGTCCCATTGTCCCTAGGCTAATGAATTTTTTTTTTAAAGTCAAAACATAATGATTTCAGACATGCCTTGGGCCTCTTTACCTTTCTTCTGGGACAGAGAAGGGCTCAGCCATCACTGAGGAGGCATGTTCTTCTCCAACACTCTTTTAGAGCTTTCAGGCATGGAGTAAGGGCGACTTTCAATCAACCACACTGGCCATTGTTGTCTGCCCGGGGCTCCCAGTCAAACGGTGAGTGTACGAACTGTGAAAGTAAACAAAAGACACACACACACACACACACAAGAGGCAAAGGATATTCACTTGAAGTTTGCTGCAGCAGAAAGGCAATTGGCCGATGTCCCTTGAGTTTGGCAGGACTCAAAGACAGGAAAAAGTGTATCAGGAAAGCTGTTGGTGGGAAACACATACAGCCCAGGGCTGCCCTGATTGGGAGCTGCTGGCAGGGATAGCTGGCGACAGCTAACAGGAAGCAAGGATCCTGTGCGAACTAACTGGTAAGGGGCACATTTCGCCTGCTGGTCCCAAGTGGGAAGTAGCCACAAAAACTAGGTACATGCTTAGCTATTTATCAAGTCCCAGCAGTTCGGGGCCAATTGCCACAGAGGTTTTCAGACTTCCTGAACCCATGGCTGCAGTTGGTGTCTGGGATGGTTCTCTCAGAGGCTGACTTCTCCCTGAACCTCCCCCAAATGAATGAAGAACTGAACCGTTAGATAAAGGAGGTGTTATGGTTTGAATACGAATGCCCCCCTTCGCCCCTGACTTCTTTATTCAGAGCTTGATTGACAGCTGACGAGCTTCCTGGGGAATCTGATACTATCAGTGGGCTTACCCATTTGTGGAGTCATGATAGGATGACGTTTGTTGCTTCCTGTCTGCACGAGGTGAACAGCCTGTGCAGCGTGCTTTCTCCAATGTCATGCTCCGCCTCACTGTGGTCCCAGAGTCACTGAGCAGAAGACAACAGGCTGAAACCACAAGCCAGAATCAATCTTCCCTCCCTTTGTTTATATCAGGCATTCCCTATAGTGATGAAGAAAGGGAATCCCATATGCCTTTGAGAGAGATGGGTTCCTGGCACTCTAGATCAACTGTTCCCTTGGCTCAACTGACATCACTCCCTTGAGGCTAAGCCACCTTTCCTGGGTACAGATGGGAATTTGGGATCACTGGTGTACTGGAGACCAATGCTGGGTACCATGAAGATGATTGGAGAGCATGGATTGCAATGAATTGTTGAAGACAAAGTCATCCACCTCCATCTTCTCCTTCCTTCCTCTGCACCACCTAGGAAGCTACGTCATCACTGTCTACCCAGTGCCTTTCTGCAGGGTTTCATCTTCATACTGCTTCTTGCTAAGAAACGGGTTGTTGAGCTTCCATCAGGAAGAGAAGTCCTAAAGTGAGTACTAAGTCCCTTGCTAGGATGTACTGGCTGACTTACAGCTGGAGGTGGTTCTGAAATCCTGGGTCCTGTGGTAGCCAACTCCACCCACAGGCTGGCCAGGGTGGTAGGGGAGACAGAGCATTGCCAGAGTGCCTGACATCAGCAATATTCTGTTTGCAGCAAAATTATTCTAGACATCTCCAGAAATCACAGGGTAGAAGCTTAGGGAAGCCACACTCAACCTGGAGCTGTGTTTTGTTATATACAGGTATTATGCACACACAAGCATATGCATGTGTGTGTGGCCATATTTGGACATGTGTGCTTGTGTATATTAGGTCAGAGGACAACCTCAGATGTTATCATCAGAATGCTGTCCACCTTCTTTGAGATAGCTCTTACTGGCCTGGAGCTCACTAATTAGTCTAGACAGGCTGGCCAGCCTGTCCTGGGGGATCCTCCTGTCTCTCTCTCTCTCCTTTCCCTGTGCAGGGTTTGCAGGCGTGTGCTACCATGGCCAGCCTTTGTGGTTTCTGAAGAATGAACTCAGGTCCTCATGGTTTTTTAGGTTTATTTATTTATTCATTTATTTATTTAAATGAGTACCCTGTAGCTGTCTTCAGACACACACCAGAAGAGAGCATCAGATCCCATTACAGAGGGTTGTGAGCCACCATGTGGTTGCTGGGAATTGAACTCAGGACCTCTGGAAGAGCAGTTAATGCTCTTGACTGCTGAGCCATCTCTCCAGCCCAACTTTTAGGTTCTTAATAAAGTGTAAGGGACATGACAACTCTCTGTGGTCACCTCCATGAAAGCATGCATCTTATCCATGGCTCAGCCCTCAAAACCTTTTCTCCTCCCATTGACCCTGTCTCCATCACACTGGGGCTTAGAGTGTGTGTGTGTGTGTGTGTGTGTGTGTGTGTGTGTGTATTGGGGGGAGGGGAACCTAGGAGGACAGGCACAACACTTCACCAATTTTTCTTTTGAACATTTTATTTGAAGTGGCCGGAGTGAAGACATGTTTCAGGAATTGGTTCTCTCCTTCTACCTTGTGGGTTCCTAGGATCAAACACAGGTTGTTGGTTTTGCAGCAAGCACCTTCGCTGGCTGAGCCACAGTGATGGCCCCGTAGTTCTTTCAGAGGGCTCAGCTCCACAGTCATGATGTTGTGGTACAACACTGCATCTCACATTTTGGATAAGGACTTCCAGAAACAAGGTTTGTTCTGGGAGACAGACCAACACACCCTCACATCATGCCTGGAGTTTGCTGATAGTGGAGTCCTAGTTACAACCCATGTCCTTCTTTCATACTCTATAGGCGTCTCTCTGAGGCAGGACACAGTCTCTGGAGACTGCAGCCTGGACTCCTGGAGCATGATGGGGAAAAAAGGTCAAGTGTAAGCCCTGACAACAACCTCCAGACTGCTCCCCCAAGGTTCTTCATACAGTCATGAGAACTCAGGCGGTGACAACTGATAGTCCAGGTTTCTCTGATGGTCAGTGCTTAGACACACCACTGCCCTGCCCACCGACACCCCTGCGGACTCTGTAAGGAGCCTCTCCTCAGGAGGCTCTGCTCAAACTCGAGCATCACCCCAGCGAACCATTTTCACGTCAGTTTTATAGCAACACTCTTTTTCAAGCTTAAGGGGGCTCTGATCTTGCAGAATATTTTCCAAGACCCATTTTGGCCTGTACAAATAGATCATCACCGATGCCTGATGTTTCAACTGAAGAACTTTTTTAGGTTTCTTTTCTTTGTTACATATCTTTGTTATTGCCTTAATTATATAAGATTATAGTATAATTACATCATTTCTCCTCTTCTTTCCTCCCTTTAAACCCTCCTATGATCTTTTTCACTTTTTTTTAAATTTTTTTTCCATACAATAGGTTTTGATCATATTTCCCTCCACTCCTCCAAGCCTACTTCTGCTGAAGGAACATGGTAATAAAAGGACTGCTAGTGACACACTGCTATACTCCCTCAGGCCTTCTCAGAGAAGCTTAACAGAGATCCACCAGAGGGAAAGATGCAGAGAGGGAGAGACTTTGGAGCACTCAATCTGAAGTCAGATGTCTTCATCAAATCCCTCTCCTCAAGGCTTAAGGATTTATGTGGAAGAAAAAGCCAAGAGACTTAAGAGCTGGAGGTGGTGATTGGCTCCAAGGGATCAGGGTCTTCACACAGACAATGGAAGTGAGAGATTCTTGGGTTCACAGAGACTGTGCTGGCAAGCATGAGACTTGCATAGGTTCAGCTGGATTGGGTCTCAGCACAGAGTAAAATGAACAAGGCTTTTGCTTGTTTTATTTTGCTTTAATCTTGATCTTTTCCCTCATTTAATGATATACCCACACAGTAAGCTTTTGCAATTTGGGACAGTGGAAACGGGTCACAAGGGGAAACCGTTGAAGCTATACCATATTTGTGTTGGGTTCTTAACACCAGGATGCTTCCCTAGGTTAGAGATATTAAATTGCATTTTTTTATTAATAATATTGTACCTTAAAATTGCTTCATCTAATCTCATAGTGGGTTGAGGATCACTTGCATTTGGATGAGACATCGGTGCCCTGGCTGCCCCTTTACTGGCACCAGGCTCTGGGCTAAGCCTGGGCAGGATTCAGCTACAAGCCTCAGTGCAGTTATTTAAAGAGAACAGAAACTGCAGAATTGTGGATTAGAATGCAAAGGTTCAAGGTGCAAGCAGCACGGGCTTTGTACCACAGGCAGCATGGCCTGTATTTCTACCATTTTAACACAGTCCACATATGAAAGACCACCTGTTGCTTTCATTTATTGGATCCATCCAAAAAAGTGGGCATACCGGTAACTCAATTCCCTAAGGAAACAGGCGACAGCAACCACAAAGTGGGAAGCATTCTGGGTCTGTGCAGAGACACACAGCCACAGCTTCTCTGCTCAGGGATAGGAAGTAGTTCAAGGTTCACTCATGGGTGGTCTCTGAGCTGTGCATACTCATGTCTCCTCCCTATTAAGGGCTGTGCTGCTAAAAAGTATGGTAGGAAAGCCAGAGGCAGGGAGATATCAGCAGAAGAGAGGGGAGAGACAGAGAGAGAAAAAAGGAGAGAGGATGGAGAAGAAAGAGAGGAAAAGGGGAGAGAAAGAGGGAAAGAAGGAAGGAAGATGTAAAACGTATATCCAAGAAAATTGGTACAAAAAGAATCTTTGCTGGGAAAGATATAATGTCCAAGCCAGGTGGGTGGCACTCATTTGCATAAGGATGAGCTCCTGGCAAAAGGGTGTTAACCTACTTGTAAATGACTCTGGCTCCCAAAGGCATCGCTTCCCCTTTGCTCCCAGTGCACTCCATTTAAGGACAGGAAATGTGCACAGAATCGGACTGCAATCTCAGGAAAAGCTTGCACAGCATGCTTTATTTATTAAGGTGTCCGTCCCTTGATGCTTGCTTACCTGGAAGTTGGCCTTGGGGAAACACCGTGTTTGCTTGCTTTCCTGAATAGATAAACTTAGACTTAAAGTTGTTTTAATATCGTATTTACAATTCTTAGGGCTCTTCCATCACCCACATTTTTAAAAGATAATATGTCACTATGTAAGCCACTCTGGCCTCAAACTCACCGTCTTCTTGACTCAGCCTCTTGAATGCTATCATGACAGGTACCACACACATAAGGCTTATAGTAAATCTTTTTTAAAGATGTATTTATTGTGTGCACAAGTGTCTTCCGATGTGAGTGGAAGTATACTGTGTGTCTATACCTATGGAGGCCAGAAGAAAGAATCAAAGATGGCTGGTGGTGTGGTGTGCCAGGAACTGAATCCAGATCCTCTACAACTGCAATGAGTATTTTTAGCCATGGAATCATCTCTCCGGCCCCGGGGAATATTGTTTAGTTCAAATAGTTTTATTCCTTGCTGTCAGCGTAGCTTTTGAGACGCCATTGTTAACCTAGTTTGCAGATGAGGCCACTTCAAGAAAAGTTAACTTGCTCTGCGTACCGGGGTGGGGGGTCAACCCAGAGTCTATGCCGCCTTGCCTGGGCCCAGCAGCCACCTTGTCAGGGTTACTCTAGACTCTGTGTGTGGTGGCACATGCAGGAAGGACAACAGATGAGGCCAAGCTCGGATGGAGGAGTTAGGAAAGTCTCTGCCCGGACACAAGTCAGAGAGCTGGCTTGAGGCAGCAGAGGAAGGTGATGTTGAAATTCAGTGTCAGTCAGTGTGGGCTGAGATGGGGAAACTGGCACGCCAGCCCAGTAGGATTTACAGAAGCCTCCTGCCACACAGTCCTCGCCTTCTGTCTGCGCCATGGATCCGCCCTGGCAGAACCCTCTCTCTTACCTCAGGGCCTTATTGACACTAAAGTCCTCAAAGGAACCTGTCAGCCACTCAGGATTTAAGGAACTTTTCCTTTCCAGTTTCCTGGTCTGATTTTCAAAAATCTCTCAGAAATAAAATACAAAAAAACAAAACAAAACAAAATCCAAAAAAAAAAAAACAAAACCAAAACAACAACAAACACTCTTCAGTCAGGGCAACTTTCTACAGGCTATGGTAACAAAAGATTCCAAGATCTGGCTACTTTGGGTGTTGGGGAGAACATAAGACGCCAAGGTGAGGTGAAGGGAGTGGGGCTCGTTTCCACATAGGAGTCACACCAAAGATTCTGGATCTTTCTACCTGAAGAGCTCTTTTCATTAGCCTGTCTGAATTTCTGAAGATAGGGGCTCTTTCTGCTGTGGTTTAAATGTCTCCTCTTGCATTCAAGATGACATTTGCTTGCTATGATAGTACTGACAGGTACTTATAGGTAATATAAATTCCCCACCCAGTGATAATTCAGTTATAGAAGCAGAACATAGATTGAGACACTGTACTATCATCACGACAAAATTCCCTAGGCCAACATTTTATTAAGAAAGGTTTATTTAGGCCTTTGGTACCATAATATTTTAGCAAAACCATGTGGTAGAAAAGGCTTGTTTGTATTGGTCAAGGCCTCAGTGTCTCCTTTAACACTATGTGATCCCTGTTGGGATGCAGGGAGCTTTTTCATTTCTGCTTTGTATGTTTAAAGCAGAGTTAGCACTCCAGAACCAGAGAGTAGATTCTACATTTTATATGCTTTTCTGAAGCAACTGGGAAACTTTGTTTTTTGTGGCCAGATAGATTTTGGGGGTTGTTTATTTGTTTGTCTGTTTGTTTGTTTTTAATCTGTGGGGGAATCGGGGAGAAGACATCCAGGTGTTCACACCAGGTCACATGTTCCCTATGATATCTCAGTGTCCCATGTTCATGACACTTAGGATATTGCACTCTGTGAATGCTGTGTGACCTAAGGGAGCCAGCTTAGGAGGGAAGGGTGAACTCTGAGCATCTACAGCCGAGGCCAGATGGTTCAGCTGTCAATAGTACATACTGCTCTCACAGAGGACCCGAGTTCCATTTGCAGTGCATACAAGAGAAGGTTTACAACTCTTGAAACTCCAGCCCCATGTGATCTGATACATACTCACAGACTCGTGCATGTATACCTAACTAAAAATAAAACAAAAAATTTTAAGGTGCTGAACCCATGTGAGGCCATGTTTGTTTTCCGTAGTATATTTGCATAGTAGAAAGGGAGTTTTCCCTCCCCTTCTTTTTCTTCCATTGCATGCTTCTGTTTGGATAGTTTGGCCAGGGAGAGGTCACACAGATACCAGCTACTCTCAGAAATTCCAGGAGAGCAGGGCAGACCAAAATGAGGAGTAGAGTAAACCTCAGAAGGGCCTTCCTGATGTTTGTCTCTGCAGAATTCGTGCACTAGTTAAGCAAATACAGAGGAAAGATAATGTCAGACTTGGCTCCTTTGACCCCTGGGGCCCTCCACACCTCACTTGGGCAATTGGGGAGAGCAGCAGACATTGGTAAACAAAATTGCTTCCAAGAATTGATGAAAAAGAAAAACAACAATTCAGGGGAATCTCAAAATTCCCGTGAAAAGGAACCCATTGGAACCAGGTCACAGGACAGAGGGGCATCATAAACAGGTAAGTTAGGACATCTGGGGCACTAACACAGAGCGAGACGGGGAAAGCCCTTGTTTAGTATGCACACAGCTCTGGGTTTTCTCTCCAGTACTGTGCAGATGGGTGTGGTGCCCCATCTGTAAGCCCTGTACTTGGGCAGTGGATGGAGGATCATAAGCTCCTCCTCAGCTATACAGCGACAGTAAGTTTGAAGCCCACTTAGACTACTGAAATGCCGCCTCAATAAATACATAAATAAAATTAAGGCTTAAAGTAAATATAGGAGAATAAGTTTACAACCTCGAAGTGGGAGCAGAAAGGGCCCTAAGAGAGGCAAATTCCAGAGGATGGCTGGGAGAAGAGTCTTCATCAAATGTGAAACTTCTGATTTAAAACCAGTAATAGCTGCAGACTGAGACCAAGGCAGGCAACAGAGGACATTATAACATATTGTCTATACATGTATATGTCAATGTGTATTATATATGCACATGCATACAGAGTCACATAGCCTATATTTATGCACAAGTATAATATCTGCATACATGCATACATTCTTTTTTTAAATACTTTATTTACTTCTAATTTTATGTGCATTTGTGTTTTGCCTGAAAGTATGTCTGTATCAGTCAGTGTGTCAGATCCCCTGAAACTGAAGTTAAAAATAGATGTGAGCTGCCATGTAGGTGTCAGGAATTAAACCTGGGTCTTCTGGAAGAGCAACAAGTGCTCTTAACCACTGAGCCATCTCATCAGCACACATGCATAGACTTTTTCTTGTTAGGCACATCTGTAATCCAGCCTTTGGGAGACTAAGGCAGTTAGAAAGCAGTCTGGCTGGAGAGCAAAAGCTTGTCTCAAAGCAAAGCAAAAATTCTAGGTTGTTATCCAGACTTGGTCAGGAATACCTAGTAATCAACAAGGGAAAAAAATTCAAGAGTAACAATTGAAGAGAAAAATGGATGAAGCAGCCAGCCAGACAATCCACAGAAAAGGCTGGTGGAGAGTGAAGGGGCTCTTGCTTCATCTAGATTGAATGAGTGCTTTCCAGTGAATGCTTCTACTTGGGTTAACTGTATAAAAATAAATAAGTTTCCTCAAAATTAAATTTGAACAAAATGATACACTCATTTGCCAATATCCGGCACTTGGTCTCCAACAAAGAAGCCATTTTGTATGAAACTGGGTAGTCACAAAACTGTCAACAGAAGAGAGGGCAGTGGGTAATAATGAGTTGTGCAGGAGCCCACCCAGCCCCATGGGACTTAGTAGGGGATGGATGGGGAATGACATGTGAGCAGTGGAGGGGACTCTCCATTTGAGTTGAGGTGACATGCAGAGGGCCCTAGGGCCTGGAGGGACTTGGACCTCTCCAGAGTCCTGTACTCTGATGTATCTGTTCCTGGGCTACATAGCCCTCAATCTCAGAGGGTGAAGATCATTATATTCCTCATGCTAATGCACATTTGAATGATTAGTGATGAGATTCTACTTAGAAGGGTTTAAAATCCAATGAGGGACTCTAGTTTGCAGACAGAGAAAGCATCACTAACATTTTTTATTATCTTTTCTCTGCTTCTTTCCTTTCTTCTGACTTTCTCTTCCTTTCCTTCTCTCTTTCCTCACTCACCTATCTATTTAGTCCTTTACATAACATGTATTTTACACAGCATCCCTTCCCAGCCCTGGACTCTGTGCTGGCTTCCCAAGACAAAGGCAAACTAGCTCTACCTTCAAGGTACCTTAGAGTACAGCTGAGAGGGAGGCCTGTGTCAGTCACAGGAAGGACTCTGGCAAACCACAGTGTGCCTAGAAAAGAGATGCTACCATGAGGCCATACCGTACAGACCTGTGGTCCAGATTCACCTCCAACTGAAAGCAAATTTCCATCCCTCCCCCCCCCCATGGTACCTTTAGAAGTCTGAGGCTTTCTGGGAAGGGGGCTCTGAACCCTTGCTGTGCACTGGAACCGCACCAGGAATCTTAGGTGGTGTCTCTTAACTTCCAGGCCACCTAGTTCCGCTGTAGCCCTCATGGACTTACAATTTCCAGTGTGATTCCATTAGAATTAGACCTGACTTCTGGAAGAGTACACTCTTTCACCACTGAAAATCAAAATAGCTATGGCATTTCCATGGTGGACACCTAGAACCTAGCACTAGCTCAGTCACACTTATGAGGTTGGAAACAGTATCCAAGAGTCAGTGATAGAGCCAGGACACTCTGAAATTCACTGCTTCTCAGAAGACTGCACGCCTCCAGCCCACACCTGTGACAAGCCCTGTCATTCTTTTGTAATAACTGGTAGAGCATGTTAATATCTCTGCTGTTGTGATGTGTTGATTCCTGCTGGAGTAACCAACAAGCGTCTTAGCATGAGAGGAGAGGAAGCTGGAAATAACCTTGGCTTGACCTTCCCCTCTCCTCCTGGCTCCCCTCCCCTCCCCCATCTCTCCCCTGGCTCCACCTCCCTCCAGCCCACCTTCTGAGGTTGCACCTTGCTGACCCCCAGCATGCTTCCCAAGGGACATGTGCATGTTTTAGGACACAGCACGCACTGTCTGTGGAGATCTTTTATGACAAAGTTCAATTAAGACATAGGAATCATGGGGGAAATGTCCCAGAATTCTCATGGCCTGTGGGTCAAGCAAGCGAGCCCCAAATCACACTCTTAGTCAGCAGAACTCTTCCGTAATGGAGGCCAGTATGTCATTGGTTTCAACGGCCACTTAGAATAAAGTCTATTTAGAAAGAGACAAAATTAAGAATCACTTTCCGAATCCAGCACGAGCCTTCCCAAGCCCATGAAATGTAGAAATGTGAAGATCTTAGCAAGTTAGTCTCCTGGACGTTGTTGGCCTAGCGGCCATCATCTTACAAATTAATATGGCTTTCTAGGCTGAGAGTAGGCTGGGTAGACCCCTGGCTCCGCCTCCCGCTGGGTCCATCTTCCCCCTGACTCCACCTCTCCCTGCCTTCCCCTCCCCCTGTGGCTTCACCTCCCCCCTGGTCTCCTGGACATTGTTGGCCTCCTGGGCACCATCATACCAGTTAATGTGTGGTACCTGTATGCAGGGTCCTCATCTGTCCTCCCAAATACAACAGTCTGACGTGGACTGGGAAGGAGGCACGGTTTTGGTGGAACCTTTCATCTTAGCCCTGTCCCTTGACTCTTTACCACAGAGGGCATCTTCCTCCTTGGCTCTCCGGAGGTTCCTTCCCCTGCCTTCTCTGGATTAACTCTGTCTTGGACCGTTGGGGCATCTTCTCTCTGGTTCTAACAGTCCTGAGACCCACCTGCTAGCAATACCAACACCATCAAAATCCACCACTAAGGCTCCTTACCCACTGAAGTCTCTGGATCTACTCTCGTAGGCTCCTCTCCCCCAAGGGCATCTTCAGAAGCACACCATGGAAGTGAGTGACACCATTATGCTGAAGGGATGGAAAAGGCCTGACTCTGGTGACCCCAGGAAATCAGGAGTTTAAAATGCTATCTCGCTTTGTTAAAAAGAAACTAGGTAAAAGGTCACATTCCAGAGCCCGTCCTTTGTTTAGACCTAGCAGAAAGGCCTTGAATAGGTGATCCTGGCCCCATAGGGTAACTGGAAATGGGCTAAGCTTATCTTCTGTAAACTTATGCCATTACCACTAAGCAGGAGTTCACACAGCTGTAGACATTATAGGAAACTAATTGGTCCACTGAGCACGGGCTCCGATAATTTAAACTGATTGGCCTAAAAACAATAGAGTGGTACAAATCAATTGGCTCCCATTTCGCGGCCTCTCCATGCTAAGAAATGATTGGTTTGTGATTCGAGGGCTTTGCCGTAAACTTATAAAAGCTGTCTCAATTCGGCACTCGTGGTCCACAGTCCTCTAGCCCTGCGCGGTGTACAGCTGTGGAACCCAGAATTCTGGAAATAAAGAAATCCTCATGCTATTGCATCGAGACCGTTTCTCTCGAGTGATTTGGGTGTCGCCTTCCGGGATGTGGGTTGCTGGGGCACCCCCGGTTTTTGGGGTCTTACAATGCCAGATGGGGATGGCTGAAAGGATGAATGTCAGGATGCCAGGGTAGGTTAGGGGATGGGGTCCAAGGATGAAAGGTCCAGGAAGAGAAAAGTAGATAGATGGTTCTGGCGGGATTGGGGGCATACTGACATCTAACTAACAAAAGGCCAGAAAGAGAACATTCTGAGTGATGGACAGGCAAACAAGGACTTAGATCTTTCCTGTGCTGCTACCAAGCAAGAATCTCCTTCATTTGTAATTTGTGGTTATTTTGTTTCTGTTTTAAAAAGTAAAATGACACACTTAGTCTCTTTGTTTCCTTTTCCTATGAGCCGGAACATTATGTAGCCCAGGCTGACCTTGAAATCCCTAAGTAGCCTCTGCCACCAAGAACTTGTAACTACAAGTGTGTGTGCTACCACACACATATGCTTGTGTGCTTCGATCGAATCCAAGGCTTCGGGAAAGCCAGGCTAGCCTCGCTCGCTCGCTCGCCTTGTACGCCCCTCTCCGTTTCCTGGCTTTAGTCACCTCTAGCCTTTGTGTACAGCTCGGTTTCTCCGCCTCCCAATATCTTTTTTTCTCCCTCAGAAACAGGGTTTCTCTGTGTAGCCCTGGCTGTCCTGGAACTCATTCTGTAGACCAGGTTGGCCTCGAACTCAAAAATCCTCCTGCCTCTGGCTCCCAAGTGCTGGAATTAAAGGCGTGCGCCACCACTGCCCGGCTGAGCTCCCAATATCTTAGGTGGCTTCCCTTAGCTCCCAGGCCACCTAGTCCTACTGCAGCACACATAAACTCACAGCTTCTCCCAGAAGGGCAGGCTTTGGTGTCCCTGCCTGGGAGGCCCCGGTGACTTAAACACAGCAGTTAGCATCCTGCTTCCAGCTATGTCCCCAGGTGCTGCGTGGGTATTTGCCTAACACCTCCGGTACCAACCATAAAAACCCATTTTGCTTTTTAACTCAGACTCAACTCAAATTCTATCCCAAGTTCACATTCCCTCAAGGACTAAGTTCTCTGGCGTTCATCTTGGATGGCCTGAATTGAGAACTTGCCCAGCCCTGAACACTGGCACTAGTGTTTGGCCACTGGTGTGTACTCCTGGTCTGGTTTTCTGTTTGGGAGTCTGAGGGTGATGTGTGACCAGATAAGGGTTGTAATGAGAGAGAGAGGGCCTTGGGGGTGTCCAGAGAAACGACAGCTGGAGGAATAAACAGAGAAAAGCAGCAGCACTCTGTCTAGACAAAGGAGGGTGCGCAGTAGGTCTGCAGGGTGACTCAGAACTGCTAATGAATGGTCCCTATTCATGGGTCTGGGCCTTTGTTTAAGTCCAAGCCTGTATTTAAAAACAAGAACTGGTTGAACTGGTCTGACCACTGCAAAGGCTGAACACTTCCCCCAGGCTGGTATTCAGGTGAATGAAGTCATCGATATTTTCTTATTTTCCGTGCAGTTCCAATCTGTGATTAATTTTTATCTCTTCCCTGAAACAACAGCCTCCCTCAGACTGATAACAAGAAGGAGGGCTTGAGTGTGGAGGGGAATTCGAAGCCTCTGGGGAGGAGGGCTTGCACTCCCTGTAACTGCAGCACTGTACCCAGATGTCCCTGCTGCAAGTTCCCTTGACTCAAAGCAAATGGCCAACTTCCTATGTCCTCACCTTGTTAAAGGCTGCCCCACACCCCAGGAAGTCTTGTTAGAGTCCTCTTGTAAAGTTTGAGTCCGGCCTCATCCAACCCTGTGAGCAACCCAGCTGGCCTCGCCTCAGAAGCACCTTCCAGTCTACCTCCCTCATCCTCTGCTGAGACCAGAGTTCCTGTCCGAGCAAAGCTCCTCTTGCCAAAAGGGTTGCCCTTGGCATTCGTGTTAAAAAACAGCTGCATCTCAAACCCATGAAGAATGTAATAGGCAGATGACCAAGGCCTCCCCCCTCCCCCCCTGAAAACGCCCCAGTCTATATTGTGTTTACTCCATTTTGATGGATTTAAACAAACCAGAGAGGCTACTTTGATAACAGTAGAGCAACAGAGAAGGCAAGAGGTGCCCCTTGGTTCATGACTTCTCTGCTGGGGAGACAGTAGGGAGTGGTGGGGAACACAGTCAGGACTGTGGAAAAAACATGGTATCCAGGATGCTTTGTTTAAGAAGACACTCTTCGGGATGGAGAGATGGCTCAGTGATTAAGAGCACTGACTGCTCTTCCTGAGTTCAAATCCCAGCAGTCACATGGTGGCTCACAACTATCTGTAATGAGATCAGATGCCCTTTTCTGGTGTGTCTGAAGACAGCTACAGTATACTTACATATAATAAATAAATAATCTTCTTCAAGATTTACATATAATAAATCTTGAAGGAGGAGGAGGAGAACACTCTTCCCAGGTCTCTGCAAGGGCAGAGCTGACACCTGAAAAAGAATGTGTCCTTTTAAACTTTGCATCTTAGGCTTGGCTTGTCTGACCTACACTGGCCCTGGTGAAGACAGTGTTAAAATGAGTTATAGATCTAGCCCTAGAGACAGCCACTAATTGGTGCCACCTAATTGTTGGTGACAGCATGGCCCCACGAAAGCAAGAGGCTTTCAGGTATTCTGACTGCACCTGACATCGTGTGGCTCCAGAGTTGAGTCACGCAGGCCCTCCCATCTGCAGGAAGAGTGTCTTCCACCAGGGCCTCAGCTCAACTCCATGTGATTTCAGGGACAGGCACAGAATGGGTGCTTAGTAATGACAAGGGACAAATGCACTAGGGTGAGTCTTGAGTTAGGATCTTTATTCACAAAGCAGCCATCAAGTGTCAGCTCTTGCTCTAGGCTGCCTTGAGAGAGTGGCCTTCCTGGTGTGCAGGGCATGGTCTCATGCTGATTGCAGACTAGGGCACATGCCACTTCCTGTGGCTTCTCCCCACTGCTGGTATATAGCGGGGTTGGAAAAGCAGGAACAATAACTTACTAGCAAGACACAAGACACATCTTCACAAACTAATTATGCTCTGAAATCTGTTATCAGCTGCAGCAGGTGTGGATGGCCACAACTCAGCTACTGTAAGACAGAATGAATGACAGCTGAAGGTGATGATGACACTTACGACAAGTGACCACGAAAGGCTGGGAGCTGTACACCACAGATGCCAAAAGTAGTGGCATCTGAAGCTGGCTAACGAATGTACAGAAAACCAATTTATAGAATCACAAGTATGAGTCTTGTCTCCTCTAACTTTACCAAAAGTTAAGAAATCATCTTTAAGACATGAAAAGTACTATTGGTATATGAAAGAGTTGGGAAACAAAATCAACAAATATTATTTAATGTATGTTCATGTATCTACATGAATGTGCATGTGCATATGTGTATATGTGTATGTGTACCTATGTTATCTATGTGCTTGTGTGTAAGTATGTATATGCATGTGCTCTGTGTATGCATGTTCACATATGTGTGTATATATAATGATATATACATATGTGTATATGTATGATGTATGTGTGCTTGTATATGTGCATTTGTGTACATATATGTATGTTTGCATATATGCTTATACTTCTATGTGCTTTGTGTGCATATTTGCATGTGTGTGCATGTGTGTATGCATACATATATGTGTGTGTATATGTTTGTGCATATGTGGTTGTATGCCACTTGGGAGGCAGAGACAGGTGGATTTCTGAGTTCGAGGCCAATCTGGTCTACAGAGGGAGTTCCAGGACAGCCAGGGCTACACAGAGAAAGTCTATCTCGAAAAACCAAAAAAACAAAAACCCATAAAAATGAAAAGCTTAGGAACTAAAGATAGTCCTTGTTTTCTTTGAAGAGGCACAGAGAGCTTAAAACTTAACCAAACCGTAGGTGACGTTGACAAGCCTTTACAAATACTTATACTTCACCAGCATCACATGGTGATGCATTTCATCTAAGCCTGTTAAAGGAGACATCATCAACTGGAAAAGCATCCCAAACTCATATGTTTGAAACCCCACGGTCACTTCACAATTACTCAGAGGCTGAACAGGGAATTAAAGGTAAAATGTATTGGACTAGGGATAGTAAAGTATTATGTGTCGACTGTGGTCTGAGGCAAATGAGTGTCCAAAATCAGTGTGGCCAGTGAGGATTTTATCGTAAGATCAGGAAAGACTGAAAAAGTAAGTGAGCTGAGTGTTCAAAGCAGGAATTACAAGAAACGTCTTTAGTGTGATAAAAGATATTCATCAAAAAATGTAAACACTATAATCAGTGGTGAAGCTTCAGAATCACACCTGTCAACACCAGCAGGAGACCAGGAGGCCATTACCAGTACCTTCATTCCTCAGTTTCCAGGAAGCCATACCCAGAACAAGGAGACAAAAGACACAGAGAAGAAATTCACAAAGAAGCAGAGCTGGCCTGCTTGGCAGGGAATGTGTTCATGCTACCCATGAGTGGAAAACTGAGAGTCTTCACATAAGCTGTTCAAAAACAAAGTTGGCGAAATACACACAATAGAAGACTGTAGGCACGCACATGCAAGAAAGAGAGAGAGAGAGAGAGAAAGAGAGAGAGACCTACATTAGTTAAAAATGGTCATGTAGTAGTTCAAATTTTTATTATTAATAAAAATCTCATCTATACCAGCTGTAAGACATTTCTGCTTCTACTTGGCAAATATGTGCAAGTTGTTTGGGTTTTCACTGTTAATTTCATTTTCTTTTTGAGACTGCTCTAAAAGAGGGGAGGGTGGGGAGCAGTGAGTGACTAGAACAGCCTGACCCTGGTCTTCAGTGGAAACTGGATTCAACTGGATAAAGACATCACTTGCCATCTAAAGAGATCCCAAATTCAATATATACATACCCTGAACTTGAGAGGTGTTTTTGTGTGTGTAAAACTTAACAAGAGGAAAATGTCAACACTAATTACAAAACTTGATTAAAGAGAGCAGGGCATTGATACCGAGATGCCAAACACGTCAAAACAATTGGAGAAAATCAGAAACGAACCCACACACACAGGGAACCCAGTGTGATGGAAGAAGGCATACAGGCTAGTAAAAAAACAAAGTAATCAGTCAAGAATTAATTTAGGTTATTCTAGACTAGTCACTGTCTACTCATGCAATTTAGAGTACAACAGACCATACGCATAAGAACTGTTAGATCTCTATACCTTTAGACATGCAAGAACACAGAAGTTGAAGGAACACTTGCAAACATAAAAAGCAACAAGTCTAAATAACACAGAATCGAATTCAGAAGATCTTTCTGAACTTAGAGTAAGAAACCATTTCTCCTAAACTAGATGCAAAAAATTAATAGATCACTTAGAATAATAAATAAGTCTATAGGAAACTTTTGTTCCTTTGTTTTTGCTTTTCATGACAGGGTTTCTCTGTGTAGCCTTGACTGTCCTGGAACTCACTCTGTAGACCAGGCTGGCCTTGAACTCACAGAGATCCACCTGCCTCTGCCTCCTGAGTATACTGGGATAAAGAAGTGTGCCACCACAGCCACCGGCTGAAAACATTTTAAAGGACTTATTTATGAACACATCAAACATCAAGCCATAAAAGGATAATTACAATGCAATCAGAGATGGACGGGAGGTCAGGATCCAGAAGAGAAGAATATTTGTAAATCAGTGAGGGAGCAATAAATGTCTTAGTGAAGAAAAAAAAGAAGCAAGTGGCACAGCGAAGCCACCAATGGGGAAGAAGCAGCAGAGGAATCCTGCCCAGTGGTCAGAACTAGAACCTCCCATTCCTTATGTGGGCAGTAGTCGAGAGGAAGTCTTTCAGAGGCAATGGGGTTAGATACAGTCATGAGGGTGGGTGCTCATGATGACAGGGGGTTTAGAAGAAGAAGAGAAAGAGAAAGAGGAGGAGGAGGAGGAGCAGGAAGGGGAGGAGGAGAGACCCAGGTTAGATTGAATTTTTTTATCTTGCTGTATGGTATCTTCCAACATGTTATGATGCAGTACAAGGTCCTCACTAGATGCCAGCACCATTCTCTAGACTTCCCAGCCTCTAGAATCTTAATTCAAATAGATGTCTCACCTTCATAAATTATTCAGTCTCTGGTACTTTGTTATAACAACAGAAAACAGAGTAAGACAACATCTGTATTTGTTGGAGTCCTCCAGGCAAACCAGGGTAATAGGATATATACCTGTGTAGAGATGTACTTTAAGGAACTTGTTTGTGCCAGTATGGAAACTGCTGGGAGTCCAAGTAGAAAGAGCAGCAGAATGGAGACCCAAGGAAAAGCTGAAAATCTAGTACTGTAGATAAAGTCCCCAAAGCTACTTGCCTGAGGAACCTAGCCTTTCATGCTATTAGAGCCTTCACTAATTTAAATAGAACTCTCACCTAGAAACATTCCCATAGAAATATCTTAGAGTTGACCTGTAACATTAACCACATAAAACTTCTATATCATGGGGCTGGAGAGATGGCTCAGTGGTTAAGAGCACCAACTGTTCTTCTGAAGGTCCTGAGTTCAAATCCCAGCGAACACATGGTGGTTCACAGTCATCCGTAACAAAATCTGATACCCTCTTCTGGAGTGTTTGAAGACAGCTGCAGTGTGCTTACATATAATAAAATAAAAAGTCTTTTTTTTTTTTTAAAAAAGGTACGTTAAAAAAACCCAAACTTCTACATCAGATTGGTTGAAGTATTGGTCTACCAATTCCAAGTGTTGGTACAAATGGAAGACACTGGGAACTCACACCTGCTGATACAGGTAGAGAGGCCAGCATTCCCTTTGGAGAACAGAGCTTCAGACTTGAGAAACTGTCACACATATACACAAATATTTAATGCCTCGCCGTCTAAAGTAGCAAAAAGTGAAGAAAGAAAGCGTGCTTAAAGAAACCAGCATGAGTCGGAGGGTGGTGGCTCACACCTTGAGTCCCTGCACTAAAGGCAGAGGCAGATCTCTTGGAAGTTTGAAGTCAGCTTGGTCTACAGAGCAAATTCCAGGACAACCAAGGCTACACAGAGAAAACCAAAAATAATAAAAAACACCAACATGAAATGGCTAACTTAATCCTGATAACTTTTGGTGACAGAATAGTATATGGTTGGTAAAATATAAGTGCTAGAGCAACATGTATCCATACAGGTAAATAAAAACACAGTTGTGAGCAACATGTTTCAGAAGGAGCTGTGTAGCAGAATAGACTTCCCTAAAACTTCACATCACAAAACAATATTATGTTTTTCTCCTGGGCCACACCTTAGGACAACCTTCAAAAATGTGTTTGATACACACACTAAATTCAAGCTCGCGACTCACTTGAGAATTGAAGATGGGAAATGGGACCAAGAAAGCCTTGAGCTACATCTATAATGTCTTATACAGTGGTTACTATTTTTATTAAGTACTGGATTGAGTACAGGTAATTATTAAGATCGGACAAGACCTGTGATGGCTGTATAGTCGTCCCCTTAACTATATCTGGAATGAACTGCAATCCAGAAATGGAGAGTGGCACACATCTGAAAGATTGGCTCTTGGTTTGAAGAGGGTGAATCCACTTCCAGTCTGGACCTTTGAGGCAGAAAGACACACCTCTAGTCTGGGATACAGCTTCTGCTGGAAGCCTGTGTAAGGACATAGAAGAAGGAAGCTTTTGTTTGCCTGCTTGCCCTCACCTTGCTAGCAGATCTATTCCTTCTCTGGCATTGAAACATACTTCTCCATGATTCTGGGGGGGGGGGGGAGAGAGAGAGAGAGAGAGAGAGAGAGAGAGAGAGAGAGAGAGAGAGAGAGAGAGAGAGAGAGAATTCCATAAGTTCTGGGCAACTTTGACCAATACAAGGCCATAGGGGTGAGTTATTGTGTATTCCCCTACGTCCTTTGTCTTGTCCACATCTTTCCATGAGTCAACCCTCATGACCCCAACCCTGAAAACACAGAGGGCTATTGTAGAGCCTTCTGCCAAGAATCTGCCAGCCTTTGCTTTCCCCAGAAATCTTGTCTTTGACCTCATCTGGTACCATGTGACTGTCCCTGCAGACATGGTGCTGCTCACATGGCTGAGAGGTGGGAGGGCAGAGGTGGAGGAGAACAGTATCCTCGAGTTAATGTTCTACCATCTCCTGCTGTCATCTGCCCAGCTTGAGCTGTGTTCAGCTTCTGTGAAAGGGTTTGACAGCATGAAGTACCAATGTGCATCCCAGTCGGAATGAGGAAATGAGCAGAGGAGAGAGGCTGTAGGAGGAAACAGACTGAAAAATCCACATTGGCTCTACATCCCTGGGGTAATGCTTGGGACTCAAGGAACCCATCAGTCCGCACTGCAAGTGTCTCCTAGCATCACAGGGATAGGAGTGAGGATTTCTGTCCTTGTCTCCAATTTTTTTCAATGGGAAAGTTTTAAAGCACTCAGACATATCCTTAAATCATGTTAGCTGTGTTGATGTGTGAGCAGACACAGCCAGCTGTGTCTCCACTCCTAGTGACATGCCCACTGGTCCCTCGGGGGGAGCCTTTCCCTCTGCTGAGGGGCTTCCATTGGTTATGAGGAAGCAGACACTCACCCAAAGCTAGAGTTTTGTTTATTTGTTGGTTTTTGCTTTGTTTTATTGAGGGGGTCCACAGAACAGGGCTCTCCTGGGTTATAAATAGTAAGTCCACAGAAAGCAGGTATCCAGCTGCACCCAGAGAAGGATTCAAGGAAGGACAACAGGATAGGTAATCCCACCCTGACCTCTGTAACAGGCCAGTCTTTGTCAATAAAATGTGGACGTTAGATGAAGTTGAAGAAAACAGCCCAGCAGGTGTTCAGACCCAGAGGCCAGCACCTCATTCTCACTTCTGTCTTCATCAATTCTGAGAAACTTCTTAATTGCCGTGAATCCAGGTGTGGCTGAACAAAAATCACAGCAACGACAAAGGCGAACACAGTGGCATCGTCGAAGCCTAAAAAGCCTTGGTCTGCTTCCCACATGATGGAAGGGTGTCCATGAGGTTCTGACAGAGAAAACTCTCGCTGAGCCTGGGGCGTACCAGTCTGACTGGTTGGTGGCTAAGCCCCGAGGATCCTCCTGTGCCAACCTCCCGGCCCTGGGCTGACAGGTGTGTGCCGGCATGCTCAGCTTTGACGCAGGTGTCCACACTCCGCTCCTCAGGCTGGTGGGAAGCACTTTACCAATCAGGCTGACTCCCCCACCTTGATGGGTTTTTAAAGGACGGGCTCCAAGGAGGTAGCTCTTCTCTTTTGCTGATGTCACTGAATTCAGTCTGTGTTTGCCAAAGGTTTGAGAGGTTTGAAAAAAAAAAAAAAAACTTTTGTATTTAGCCAGTGGCCATATATCACATTTTGGTTTTATTTGGCCAACATTTTCAGAGCTAATCCAAACCTTATTCAACTGTGGTCAAAGAATCCACAATTTGCTTTTTGCCTTGAGAACTTACTTGCAGTTTTCTCTGTATTCTAGGACACTCGTTCTGTTTTCTGCCCTCCCCCCCCGCCTCCCCCTACCACCACACACACACAACTCTATTCCTTTTTACATATGTATACACTGGCACGCCTTTGTGTGACTATTTAAACATTCATTCTTCCATCATTTATAACACCTTCAAGACCTCTGTGTTTGCACAAAACTTGGCCACACTGGTTTTTGTGATGCTTGTAACTCTGGTCTGCTATGCAGGCCAGGCTGTTGCCTGTCAGCCAGTTAGCCCTTCTATTTGTAAATTCCAGTTTGAGCTACAGTGCAAAATACTGTCTCAAAGCAAAACTTCGGGCCTATACTAAAAAGCTGATTTTCCTTTGCCTTTAGCTCCCAAACAGTGCATCCTCAGCAAGGCTCAGAGCATTCACACTCCCCCATGGCTGTGAGCGCTCAGAGCATTCACACCTCCCAGCCCCTGTGAGCACTCAGAGCATTCACACCTCCCAGCCTCTGTGAGCACTCAGAGCATTCACACCTCCCAGCCCCTGTGAGCACTCAGAGCATTCACACCTCCCAGCCCCTGTGAGCACTCTAGAGTGACTCCTGCCTGACTTAAGGAATTTTTTTTTATGGTATGGGATCTCTCTATAAAATGGGTACATAACCCAGTTGTGGTAGTCACATAAGTAGATCCCTGAAGAGGCAGAGGCAGGAGGATCACAAACTCAAGATCAGCCTGGGCTACACATTAACAAAAAAAAGTTCACAAATCAAACATTTGCTGACAACAATTTACAAAATCCCTTATTCTAAACCATATAATATGACTGTAATTAATGGTACTTTAGTAAATTACCATTTACTAAAGATGAAAGCAACTGTGCATATTAACAAGATAGATGTGCCGTTTGGTTTTACATAAAGTCTCAAATCTTGCCTGAACTGGTATAGAGCACCTGTAGTGTAACTTTGTGACTGTCACTGCAGAGAACACAGCTTTACATAAATACGTAGAATGAGATGACAGAGGACATTTCGTTCCATCTCAAAATTGTTGGCAGTTCTCTGCTAATCTCAAGACAAAATCAATCTAGTAATTCTTTGCTAAATTCAAAGCTCAAATGGCAAATTTTGTAAGTCCAATGTTCTAAAAGAATAAATTAGCTTTGCTAATTGACACATTCTGGGGAGTGACAGTGGAAAAGTATCAAATGCCTTTATTGTCCATCATTACGGTGCCTTGTTCCTACAAAATCAAAAAGCTCTCTACACTGAAGTCCGAATGTAAGGCAGCTTCACATCTGAGGTGCTGCGGGTGTTCAGACATCTTTGCTGTTGTGTAGTGGGACAGTGGGTGCAGGACAAACTGACAGTCCGTTATCAGAACAGGCTGCAGCAGCGATTAGACAGCACAAGCAAGCAGGGTCAGAATCACTGTAGCTGCATCACATAAATCATTTCAGATCAATTTTCTCTTTCTTCATTCAGAAACCTTTTACTGTACCTAAAATTTTCATGATTCCCTTCCCCAATTAGCCTGAATTGTCACTTGCTGAGGCCCAGGGTTACCTGAGAGAAAAACTTCCACTGAGAAATTGCCTCTGGGTAGTTGATTGGTCTCTGGGCACACCCTTTGGGATTTATCTTAATTATCAATTGGCATAGAAGAACACAGTCCACTATGGGTGAAACAACACCTAGGCAGGTAGCATATGAAAGCTAGCTAAGCACGAGCCTTTGAGTAAGCCCATAAATAGTGTTCTTCCATGGTTTTTACTTTAGGTTCCTGCCTTGAGTCTCTCAGTGATAGACTATGACCTGGAAGTGTAAGCCCAATAAACCCCTTCCTCTCTCAAGATGCCTTTTGGCCAGAGAAATGGGACACCCTTCCATTCCCTTACACATCTCTATAGAGGGTTTCCACCTACAGTCTGCACCAGCAGGTGCCACAACTCTGTGCTATCCACAGAGAACTTGCTGGTTCCTGACTAGTTCTGCCTCACACCAATCACACCCCTGCACACCCCTTCTTCTCTGATGGCCTCCCTAGAAGACACACTGAAATAGAAAGGAATAATGGGGGGAGGGGATGAAGGAAAAAAAGAGGATGGGAGGGAGGGAAGAAGGGAGGGAGACAGAGAGGAAGGGAAAGAGGCTGCATAAGCCATAGAAGTACATTTCTGTGATCCCACTGTTTGGGAGACTGAGGTAGGGGTGTCTTAGTTCTTTTTCCTATTGATGTGATAAAACATAATGATCACGCTTATCTCTGGGCATTAGGACAGATGTTTATAAATTGTTGGGATTATAGAGTTGTCGAATCTCCTCCAACAACTTCACTAGTACTAAGTAGGTAGATATGCAGTCCTCACCCCTCATCAAGAAAACTTCCCTGTGCAATAGACAATCATTACAGAAAACCACAACCAATCAAAATGCAGAGTTGTGGAGCCTTGTCCAAATGGATACATCTATGAAACACTCTCACACCCAAGGCTCAGGGAACATTGTGAAAGGGGGGGTGGTGGTGGTCAGAAAGATTGGAAGAAGCAGAGGATCAGGGAGTTTTCTGTGAGAATGTTTCTCCTCGTAATATCAGAACCTGCACCTGTAGAGTCTCACCATCACCACTGCCCAAATGTGAGCTGAATAAAAATGACGTCAATAAGCGTGCCAAAGTGGGCAGTCTCACCTGAAGGCCGATGGACGAGCATCTCTTTCCAAGATCCGTCCCAGGGAAGCTCTGTCCTTTGAGAGTGCCCCATGGCACACCCATGGGTGTTTGTGTCACTACTTAAACACTTGTAGGCAGCTCATGGCACCACTTAGAGTCTTTGGTCAAATTGTTGAAAACAAAGTCCAAAAAGCTCACAGCAAGAAGATGACACAGACCAACAGGACAGCTTGGATTCTCCGCCTCCTCCTCCTCCCTTAGCATCCCTTTCTTCACCCGTGCAGCCAGGAACAGTTGTTTGTTTGTTTGTTTTGTTTTTCAGGATTGAGATGCCAATTCAACTGCTGTATGAAACTATTCCTGGAGAGGTGTGAACAAATGTCTAGTCATCCCTAATAGGGAACTGACAACAGAGCAAAAATCACCCAGAAATCGCTGCATCACCAAAGCTCACCCCAGTGACAGCTCACAAAAGCTGGGAACCTGGAGAGTACTGCAGAGCCTGTAGCAGCTCAAGAAGTTGGACAGAGTCCTTTCCAGACTGCTGGGTTGGTCTCAGCCTCTCTCAGGAGCTTGTCTTGTCTGAGGAAGTCACTCTCTTACAGATTATATATGCTGTGTTCTATATAAAGATAAGAGAGGAGCCAGGGATTTGTTCAGTGGAGGCACAGTATGGTGTGGGGGAAGGGGATGCGCCCGTGCTGAGCCATCCCTTCCCTCTAGAATAGAGTTTATTCAGGGTGTGGGGAGGGGAGTTGAAGGAGGAGGAGGAGAGAGAGAGAGCAAATGGAGGGTGGAGGGGAATGGGGAGAGAAGGGGAAGAGGGTAAGGGGCAAGAGCAAGAGGAGAAGGGTGCAAGAGAGTGAGGAGGGGGCAAACAGCCCATTTTCTAGTGAGTCAGGCACACCTGGCTGTTATCAGGTAACTGTGGAGCCTAGACGAAATGCCAACAATATAAGTTTGGGACAGGAGGGGCCTAGTATATCTAGTCAGTTTCTGGAACTTCCTGAAGACTTTGAGTTGTTTTCTTTTTTGAGTTTCAGGAGCTTCCCTGCAGGATAGAAAGCATCTCTTCCCCCTTAGAACAGTGGTTCTCAACCTTCCTAGTGCTGTGACCCTTTAATACAATTCCTCAGGTTGTAGTGACCTCCAATCATAAAATTGGTTTTATTGCTACTTCATAGCTGTAATTTTGCTACTGTTATGAATCACTATGCATTTTTTTGTTTTTTGTTTTTGTTTTTGTTTTTTTTGTTTTCTGAGACAGGGTTTCTCTGTGTAGCCCTCCCTGGCTGTCCTGGAACTCACTCTGTAGACCAGGCTGGCCTTGAACTCAGAAATCCACCTGCCTCTGCCTCCCAAGTGCTGGGATAAAAGGCATTAGCCATC
The DNA here is from genome assembly GCF_947179515.1 of Apodemus sylvaticus. Taxonomy (NCBI): domain Eukaryota; kingdom Metazoa; phylum Chordata; class Mammalia; order Rodentia; family Muridae; genus Apodemus; species Apodemus sylvaticus. Next base: position 111,085,406 of record NC_067476.1, on the reverse strand, counting down.
ACTGCTTGGCATGAATCACTATGTAAATATCTGTGTTTTCTGGTGGTCTTGGGCAACCTGTGGAAAGACCATTTGACACCCCACAAGGGGTCATGACCCATAGATTGAGAACCACTGCACTCTCTCACTCTTAGAATATCCTGTTGTCTCACCTTCCTTCTACCATTCTGTGTCTTAAACTTCTCTCTGAGATAGGAGGCTCTAATCTAGAAAAACACTACCATCCAACCAACGTCCAGGGCTTTGAGTGTGACAGAATTCAAGGCATGGTGCAAGAATCAGGATTACTTGGATGAAGGAAAGATAAGGAGACCACTTATGATGTGGACCATAGAAGGGACATCTCCTTTCATTATTTTAAATTACTCATATTAAGTTTCTGATTTCATTTTTATGAATTAGTGATGACTTTCTGGGGGTACAGTGAGACTGAGGCTCTGGGTCAGTGGAAAAGAACTAGTTGCCACATATACCCCTACATTCCTTCTATAAAGAAGGAGGAGGCATGGGATGTCTACCATGACCATGTGCTTGGTCAATAACTAATTTTTTGCGATCAAACACCTGTCCAGAAAACCAGTCTCCCACCTTCTTTCTCAGAGTCTGATTCTCAGCTTCCTGTATAGTAATGTAGAGGAAGCCAGCCCCAACCTGTAGAAATAGTCAATTTCCTAGACTGGGGCACACAATTGTTCCCATTTTAATTATTCTAAAATCAGGATGTGTCCTGCACTCCACCTAGTTTCTTTCTTTCTTTCTCTTTCTGTATTTCTTTTTGTCACTCCCTGACAAGTTGTTGCTAGAACAGCAGTGTGTCTTACAATTGATGGTATCTCAGAACCAAAGAAAATAGCAGTTAACATCACGGGCTGGCATTCTAACATCCACCCATGTAGACTTTTAGGAGCCACTGTGAAATTGTGTCTTGCTTTGCTCTGAAAGTCCTTTGGCGTAAACCCGGAGCAAGCAGACTCTTAGATCTCCCAGGTCCCCTGGCTGTGCCAGAGCACAGGCAACAAAAGAGCACACGTGTGGTCAGCCACAGCAACCTCACCAACAGCCTTCCTGCTTCTCCGTTCTGAACAGCTGCCAGCAACCGAGGTGATCTCAGGACACAACCCTCTTCTAAGCCTTAGAAGATTCTGAAGGTCAATGACCAGAGTTGTATCAAGACAGACGGGACACGTACGGGAACACAATTACAGGGAAGAGGGGTTGGCAGGCTGGAGGGGAAGGCAGGAACGGCCCAGCACAAAGGGGCAGCAGCACACTGGGCAGCATAATCTCCCAGGGTGCACCCCTCAGCACCTGAAGGCTGATGCAGCACATCTGCCAGGAGCTGACAAGCGGTGTGTGACCCGACCGTCTCTTAGAAAGCCACAGCACAGTCAAGGCTCTAAGAAGTCCTATAGCAGAGAACCCCGGAGAACTTTTGTTTAATGCTTTTTGAAACTTAGTACACCAAAGAACTTTTTTACATAATTTAGTAACACCCTTTAACATCCTAGGATGTGAAGTGTCTACAGGATAGTTATAACAGTCCTGCCTTGCACAGACCCATCAGGAACTGAGTGACAAAAATCATAGCTTTCAAGTTGACCACGGGACAAAGCAAACAAGAGTGGAGAAGTGAGGATCAAAACCGGAGAAGACAGGTGTTGGAGCATGCACAGAAATCCTCCCAGTGGGTGTACTCAGCTGGGCACCCCTTAGGAGACTGGTTTTGGCTGTCCTCCTCTGTTCTCAGTGCTGGAGACTGGTGTTAGGTCTTGTAGGGTGTTGTCTTGGCCAAGGGCCAAGTTGATTTTGGAAAAACCTTTCCTTGAAATGGGAACTTCTGTGCTCAAATGTGACAGAAACAGACGAGGCTTCTCTGTCTCTGTCTCTCTGTCTCTCTGTCTCTCTCTGAGTCTGAGTACTTCAAAGATATAAAGGAGGAAAAACAATGGGAAGCCACAAACTGATAATTAACTTTTTGGTGGCCACTGGATGTATGCAGGCTAAACAATGCCACAAAGGTCTAGGAAGGTGTGGATTTGTTGGTGACACCATTTCGGTTGCTGTGCTAAAATACCCTTACAAAAGCAACTTAGAGGAGAAGGGGGCTCATCTAAATTCACTGCTCCGGGTTAGGTTGACTATTGTGGGAATGTCAAAGGCCAGAACCTCAGATGGCTAGTCATGGTACATCCAAAGCCAAGAGCACACAGTAGGTATGAAGACTAAGAGCACACAGTAGGTATGAAGACTACGTTTCTTGCTTGCTTGTACTCAGGTCAGTGTCTCCACTCATGCAGTTTAGGAGCCCATGCCTAAGGAATGGTGCTGCCCACAGTGGGTTGGGTCCCCCTATCAATTAACGTGAGGCAATCCCCCTCAGATATGTCCAAAAGACCAACCTGATGCTGATAATACCCCCATTGAGGTTCTCCCTTCAGGTGATTCTAGATTGTGTCAAATGACAATTAAACTAACTAAATGGAAAGGAAGTGTCTCTGAGGTGGTAACAACCACCCAGTGCCAGAAATACCTGGGGTTAACTCTTCCTCATGGCAGCAGGGATTCTGGGAAACAGCAGCCAGGATATTTGTGGAAATTCAAAAGGGGAAGTGATACTCCTACTAAGTTTATTTCCTTTTTTTTTTTAATTGTTTTTGCAGGGGATGGGATCTAAGGCCTCACACACACTAGGCAAGCTCTATCTATCATCAGAGCTATTCCTCAACTCTTCATGCTAAGTTCCGAAGGGTTAGCTGTTGGATGAGGTTGGCGGCATCTAGAAGAAGCAGGCACAGTAAAGGAGCCCAGAAGGGGCTATTTGATTTGAGGTTGGGAATAGCCATGAGAGGTGAAGCCATGGTCAGAGATCTGAGAGACCCACATAAGTCAGCTCTGTAGATCTCTCCAGTTGACTATAAAGCAATACCAGCATCTGGTATTGCTTCCAAGCTGATCACAGCTTCTCCTAAGACTCCCAGTCTGGCTATTGCATCACCAACTGTAGTCCCCACCCTTCCTTCTGCCTCACACTTGAGCAACTTGGTTCGCCCCACTGATACCTCAGGCTGCCCAGAAGGCATTTTGAGTTTGTAGCCTATATTCAGGCCTTATGATCAGGTTTGTGTTGTACAGGAGAGGCTAAGCAAGAGTTGTGATCCAGTTTCTACCAGCATTAATTACTTTTCTAGTTGCTATGGTGAAAAGCAATTTGCAGTGGGAAGGGTTTATTTTGGCTTATTGTCTGGGGGTACAGCCCATCATGGTAGGGAAAGCATGGTAGAAGGAATGTGAAGAAACTGGTTACATTGTATCTGCTGTGGGAACTGGGAAGACTCAGATGCTAGGGCTTTGCTGATTTTGGTTTCTTTCCTTTCTACTTTTTGTTCACTCTAGGACCCCAATTCAGGGAGCTGCCTGCTTTGAAAGTGGTCTTCTTCCCCAGTTAAACTTCTCTGATCACAAGCCCCATTCTCTGAAATATCCAGAGGTGTGTCTCCCAGGCCATTCTCAGACACAGAGATCTGTTTCCTCAGTGATTCTAAATCTTGTCAAGTTGGCAATCATCAGTAACAATCTCATTTTCCAAGCTGTGTTCCAGGACAAGAGCTCCCTTCTCTATTCACACAAAAGCACCTTGCAGGTTGTGCCTACAGTCTGTCCCCAAATGTCTTACTCTATATTTTCTAGTGGCCACAATGGACTTCACAGCTCAGGAAGACCAGTTCAGGAGAGCTGAGAGGAAGTGGATCCTCAAACATGATGTTTCCTTTCATAGGTGTGTGTGTGTGTGTGTGTGTGCTTAAGTGGATGGGTGCTGGTGGCTAATGTGCTCAGCTTTGAAAGGTAGTAACTACCCAATTGGAGCTACATTAGACAGGAGATTCTATTGGTTACAACTCTAGACACAATCACTTACAGCATACAAGGATTTTCCTCTCCACCCAGTTAACAATCCTGTAGAGAGTCTATTTTTATTTTCCTCTCTTGCAGATGAGGAAATAGAGGCTTCCAGAGGTGGAGGGATTGGCCCTAGGCCACAGCAGTTAGCACTACTCCTATTAGCAGCTGTTGTCCTTGTCTACGCTGAGCGCGTCACACATTTGTTCATTAATCTCATCCCTTGAGACAGTGGCTGCCACTCTTTCCGGCCCTAACAGGAGGTTCAGAGAAAGCACAGATATGGGATTCCACTGTTCTCCATTCTCATTTGCTGACAGCTTTGCCTCCTGGTACCTAAGCTGAGATGCACAGGATGCCTCATTAGGAAACTCCAAAGCCTAGGTACCTGCCAGGGTGGCTCCAAGGAGAGGATTCTGTGTCATTTCTGCAAGACAGACCAGTTTTACACTCTGCTCTGCTAGGGTCTAGGTAGGACTAGCCAGGACGAGAGGAATGGACTGTTGCTTACCCTTCAGTGCCTCCTGTGCTTCCTATGAGACAAGAGCACAGTACTAGCCACAGTATCCTGGCTGAGAGAACCAGTAAAGGGACCCACAGATGGGGGCTCCTAGCAGGTGCCTCATACTCAGCAGAGGATGGAGACAGAGGTTCTTCTGCCATTCCAGGCAGAGAAGACAGCACTCCAGGCCTACATACTGAGCTACTTCAGAGCCAGGCTGGGATGGACCTGTGGACACAGCTAGGCTCAGGGACGTTCATATACCCAGCAGTGTGGAGGCTTCTTGTCTGCCTCCCACTTGGTAAAGAGACCAGCACTGCTCAGGAAGGCCCCGGATATCAACGACAGTGAGACAGACAGAAGGAAAAGGAGACAGGAGGTCAGAGAGAAAAAGGAGATGGGAGAGGGAGAAAGGGAAGAGGAGTGGAAGGAAAGGCTCCTTCTCCATCTGGACAGGCAGAGGCCACTGGAGAGGAAATGTGCAGACCTGAGAGGGGCAGGACGGGAGAGTCTCCCATATTTTGCAGATTCTCAGGTGCAGAGGAGCCTCCCAGGATTCTAGTCTGTGAATAAAGCACGAGTTAAATACACGGCGTGGTGATGGGAGCCAAGGAGACAGGCCCAGTCGGCAAACAGCTTACTCCCCAGACCGCAGGCAAGATGGTGGTGGCTTTCTTCGCTTATAATCCCAGCACCAAGAAGGTGGAGACAGGAGGATTCCTGGACCTTCACTGGCTGGCCAATGAATCTAACAGAATCAGCAAGTTCCATGCCAACTAAATGATCTCTCTCAAGATTTTTTTTTTAAACAAACAAACCCAGGGGCAGTGATTCTTGAGATGTAACACCCAAGGCTGGACTGTCTTCCACATGCATTTGTATACATGTGCACTTATACAAATACATACAAGCAAAAAAAAAAAATCCAAAAATCTATGAAAGCAGATGACAGGTTCTGCCTGCTCTTTTCATGGTAGGCCCCTTCTGTTTCCCTCTCCCAAGGGCCGGGATGACAGATACATCGCAAAGCCCAGTTTATGCAGTGCTAGAGAGGAAAACATAGGTTCTGGGCAGGCTGAGCAGACACACTACTAATGAAGCCATAGCCTCGGTCCTTTATTTTTATTGTAGCATGTGTATTATTTCCAAGAAATTAAAAAATAGAGCTAAATAAAAGAAGAAAATTAAATCCAGCTAAAATCTAACTATTGTTACTTATAGTGGTATGATGCTCAGTAACTTCCCAGTGTGCCTGTAGCTACATCACTACTTATGCCTGAGTTGTGTATATTTCAGTCAACCACCCATTTATGCATGTATATGCATTTATGAATAAGATCATGCATATGTATATGCAGTTATATATACATATATGCATATGTATATAGGAAGTTGCCCTTGGCATCTATAGGGGACTGCTTCCTGGAGTTTGTAACCTCGCAGATGCTCAAATCTTCAAGTGCTCAAGTCCCTTATATAAACTGATTCAGTATTTGCAATGGGCCTGCATATACCATCCTATAAAATTTAAGCAATCCTCAGTTAACTTAGATGCTGTGTTAGTAGTTTTATGGTTTAGGAAAATATCTGTTGTTATTAAATACAGATCCAGTTACAACAAATATTTTTTTGTTTGTGATTCATTTCGTCTGGGGTTGGAGAATCCATGACTTACAGGGGACTGGCTGTATACAGATAATATACATGTGAATCATGAGTCTATATATTATGAAGTTATTGGTACACTGGCTTATAAACTCAGTTTTTCTGCTTACTAATGGATTCTGAATACTCAAGGCTTCCCACAGAGTGAGTACCGTTTGTCAGTGCCAGCAGAGCCTCCAACGGCCCCTCGTGCCCCACACAGAGTATTATGGGTATTGAGCCCTTCTGCTCTGGCACGCTTCCAGAGCCAGGAGGAGCCAAGCCTGCAAACACAGCCCCACGGGATGGCACAGGGATAGAGACAGGCTGAGCCAAAGGATCTGACAGTTCCAGATAACGGAGCGCAGAGCAACACTGTGGCCAGTGGCCAGGGAGCAGAAGAATCAGAGCTGGAAAGCAGACAGCAGGCCAAGGCCAGGTCTGCCAGCGGAGAGTGGGGGCAGCTCGGCGGCCTGCTGTCTGGCCTGGCTGTTCAGTCCTCACCCAAGGTCCAGCCCGCTGAGCCAGGCTGGGAAGGGCAGATTGCTCATCCCTCCACTGTGTCCACCAAGAGAACACAGATCTGTGACGAGCCGGGCCTGGAGCCAGAGAATCCAGAGGGGAAGACTTTCTCGTTATAGCTTACTGTTTTATAGTTGGGGTGGGAGAATGGAACAAGAGGCCCCACTATGTATTTTTTTTTTTAAAGACATTTCATGCCAGGCGGTGGTGGTGCACATCTGTAATCCCAGTACTCTGGGAGGCAGAGGCAGGCGGATCTCTGAGTTCGAGGCCAGCCTGGTCTACAGAGTGAGTTCCAGGACAGCTAGGGCTATACAGAGAAACCCTGTCTGGGGGGGGGGGGGGAATAAATAAAATAAAAAATAAAAAAAAATCCAAAAAACCAAAAAAACCCAAAACAAACAAACAAACAAAAAAACATTTCACTGGGGCGGGGGTGTCCCTGCTTCAGGACCACAATACATGGTCTCTTCTGTTACTATGGTAGCCAGGATACAGAACTAGCCATCTCCAGACCAGAAGAGCTAGAAAGTGCTCTCACATATGTTCTCTCTTAGCCTGACGTCTGAACTATCTGCTTGGCACTCCTGGCTCTCACTGGTCACTCAGTCTTCAGTATTCTTTTACGGAGGGCTCTCATGTTCTCGACGTTATCCTGAATATCCTCATGCATAGGACCCATAGACTTAGGGTTAATGGTTACTCATTTTCCTTTGAGAAAATGAGTCCTATTTTTGTTTTACCCATCTTATCCATGCAGTATGCCCAGAAAAGTGCTTCTAAGTAGAAAGTAGATGTTCCCGACTGTCCCTGAAGTCTTCAGGATAATTTTTTTGAGGAATTTCTAGAAACTGTCATGGCTGCCATTTACTGAGCCCATCCTGTTCACGACTCTGTGTCAAACCTTGACACTCATGGGCCACTTCAGCTTCCGGTAGGTTTCCAGGCATGGCACACATTAAAATAAACCATGGCGCAATAAAGTAACGATAAAAACGGAAGAGCGATAGTGCAAGGCATGACATGTATGGATTTAAGATGAGAAGCCAAACAGTTCTCATGTAAGTGTCCATAATCATTTTTATACTCCAGAATCTGCATTTTGAGTGATTGTCTCAGCCCAGTGCTACCCTGCGCAAGTAACTTCTAGGTTCAGTTTTATACATGAAGGGACTGAGGTTTCAGCTTCCTGACTTCAAAGTCCCTCTATGCCCCCAAATCCCAGCAGTACCTTTACCTGGGGGGATGGGGGGTAGGGGGTATGGGGGGTGGGGGGTGGGGGGTGGGGGTGGGGGGATGGGGGGATAGGGAGGGATGGGGGGTGGGGAGTGGGGGGGTAGGGGGTAGGGGGGTGGAGGTGGGAGGATGGGGGTAGGGAGGATGGGGATAGGGGGTGGGAGGGTGGGGGGATGGGAGGGGGGGTGGGAGGGTGGGGGGGTGGAAGCAAGCAAAGACCGGTCTACACGGCAGGCTGCATTTTCTCAGTGTTTCCCTTATTGTGTCTGAGGAAAGAGAAGTGAGTGCGGGACAGATGCCGGATGGAACTTGCACAAGCCTGCCTTCTGAGGCTGTAACAGACTACCTGAGAGTGGGTAACTTGTAAAGAAATGCTGTTATTCGGGCTCACGGTTCTGAAGGCTAGGAAATCCAGAAGCATGGCACCAGAGTCTGTTTGACTTCCCTATGATTTCTGTGCTGTTTCAGTTCATGGGAGGACGCAGAAGGGTAAGCAGGCACAGGCACAAGAGGACACAGAGGGGCAGCCTCATCTAATGACAGCCTGCTCCTACACTAATACCCCAGTTCTGTGGTAACAAGGGTTCACTCCCATGAGAAAACCAGCACTACTTTCAGAAGGTGCTTCCCGCAAGCACTTGTCCCCCAACACTACAAACAGAGGATTTGCACTGTGGTGTGAGTTTTAGTGAAGACGGATTGTGTTCAAACCTGTGTTGACAGACAGAGTGAAAACTGGATCGGCATTTGTTCTGTTAGGTGCCAGAGACACACCCTGAGGATTAACAGAAGTTTCTTCCTCAAAAATGTGATCATTCTGTCCCAGTTTCAGCTCTGTTACAGTGCTCTGACAGAGCAGCTTAAGGAAGGAAAGAACTACTTCCGGGTCATCCATGAGGGAAGTCAGGACAGGAACTTGAAGCAAAAGCTGTGGAGGAATGCCTCTTCTTGGCAGGAGCTCGTCTTTAGGTAGCCTTCTTATACTGTTCTCAATCACCACGAATAACACCACTCACTAAGAGCCGGCCCCTCCAGCATCAGTTAACAGTCAAGACAAGCTCCCATAGTTACACCCACGGACCCATGTGATTCGGGCAGTTCCTCAACGGAAGCTTTCCTCTCAGATGATTCCAGGCTATGATAAGCTGACAATTAATGCTAAAAAGGGCAGGTTCAAGGTTCAACTTGCAATATAGGAGGGATTCATAAAGAAACGGCCTTCACTGAGTCAACTTGGAAACAGTAGCATGAAAACGTCACGTTAAGGCTTCATGGTCCCAATGTCATGTTAAGGCTCCCTGGCCCATAGCTTCCTCCAGCCTTGTGCTTACTACATGGTGCTCATTCTAACTGTCACTCTCCTGGATGCCCAGAGGGGTTAGGCTATATTCCTGGTGGGATTCCAGGACCCAGCACAGAACCAGGGGAGGATACCACAATGAGCCTCTAGCCAATGCAATCTGCAAAGTTCTCCTCCAGGGCCAGCTAGAGGCCTTCTTTCCTGCCTTTGGAACCTCACTAGGAGTCTTCAGATGAAAAATGAGAAGCATCTGTGTGTGTGTGTGTGTGTGTGTGTGTGTGTGTGTGTGTGTGCGCGCGCGCACATGTGTTTGCTATAAATGTTCTATGTGGTGGATAGAATATGTTTGGCCCAGGGAGTGGCACTATTAGAAGGTGTAGACCTGTTGGAATAGGTGTGGCCTTATTGGAGTAGGTGTGTCACTGGGTGTGGGCTTTAAGACCCTCATCCTAGCTTCCTGGAAGTCAGTCTTCCACTAGCAGCCTTCTGATAAAGATGTAGATCTCTCAGCTCTGCCTGCACCATGCCTGCCTGGGTGCTACCCTGATCCCACCTTTATGACGATGGACTGAACCTCTGAACCTGTAAGCTAGCCCCAATTAAATGTTGTCCTTTATAAGACTTGCCTTGGACATGGTATCTGTTCACAGCAGTAAAACCCTAACTAAGACACCCCTGCTGGAAGTATTCTTAAGGGTGCCTACAAGGTCTCTATGAATTGGAGCACAGTGTAGGACATGGGTCCATGTCTTACAAATAACACTAGAGAAACCAGAATTATTACAGGATTTTTCTTCAATGTAAGAAATTGACACCTGTTCACCAGAAAGCTGGAGTGGATGTTATTTAATAACCTGGTGATCTTTTGTTGCTCTGGAGAGCCTCACCTGAATCCCCTCGACTCTTGAGCATTGGTTAATAAAAGCCATCCTCATGAAAGAGGCCCCTGAGTACTGTGCAAAAGAGTTTGCCATTATGCTATTCCAAACCTTTAATGTGAGCGTTGCTTCTCTGTCAGTAGAGCCAATCCTTATACTTATCACAAACCTTTCCTCTCTAGGCCCTTATCCTGAGCACTGTTTCACGCTCAACAGAGCCCATTCTTGTGGAAGGGGAGGGAGTTTAAGTGTGGCCATGTTGTAAGCTTTGTTGTAATAATTGTCAGGAGGAACCTTTCTTCCAAAGTTTTACTGTATTTAAATATGTTTTTTAAAAAAGAAGAAAAGCAAAGCAAAGAAAAAAGAAACAGCTCAGGGTCAGACTCCAGAAGTTTGAAGCAGCCTGGCTAAGTAAGCCGTGCTGAAGAGCGTTTCACTCTTGCCTTTCTAAGGATCGTTTCACGGCTGGTTGTGTATCTTGTAGGGACCTACATGACACAGGGAGTTGGACAGAGTGGCCTCCATCCTGGTCTGCGGCAGCAGTTATACCATTGAGAAGACTCTGTCTATCCAGGACCCTATTTCTGAAGACCAGCCAGGGTTGTCTAGACAAGCCTCTTGGCCAGGCTTCCTAAATGGTCTCCTTGTTCCTTCATTTGTTGCCCCATCCCCACATCAGGGAACCTGGGGCTCCCTTTTAGCACCCGTACATCTCCCTGAAGTCCAGCCAGCACCCCTGGTTTGTGTAGGGAGCACCCAGCATACTCCAGGTCACAGAGCAGCTAGACATCATGAGGCCAGCAGAAGCTTTGCTCTTTGTCAGCCTGCTGGAGGCCCAGTTTCCTGAGGATCCTTACTTACCAGATTCGTTTGTCCAGACTGTCTGACCCAGAGGTGCACAGCAGGCACTTGGATGATGTCATTTAGGACAAGCCCTTTACAGACAGCGCAGCCACGGTGTTGTTAAAGGCCTGAGAAGCATCCCCTCTCCCCCTTCCTTCCCTCCCAACTCTCCTCTTTTGTTTTATCTGCACCAAAATTCACTCTCAAGGAAGATCTGCCACAGTTCTGGGCTAAGGAGTGACAGGTGGATAGCAGTCCACCAGGGTCTTGTGTGGAAAAAGAAATCAAAGTTAAATGTTAACAATCCCTGTCCGAATCCGGTGGCTCAGTGGCCATTGTCGGTGATCCACTGGGGTTTTGATGTAATTTCTTCTCTTTAGCCTGTCTTTTCGTGGTAACAGCTTCCTCTTCTGATCAGAATGGTCCAGCTCTGCCCAGCCTCTGCTCTGGGGCTTCAATGCCCACCCTAATGGCTACCCTTTTCCCTGGGCAAGTCCTTCCTGCTCACAGCATCTCATGGGGGAGGGGGGGCTTCCTGTGTCTAATTTGCAATTCCAAGGTTTGGGAGCTTGGTCTGCACCAGGGTCTTTAATTACATGTAAATCTGGTAGATACAAGTATGAGTTACAAGAATCATTCCTCAGCAGCACTCTCAGCCCGGAAGAACGTTAGCACCAGGCAGTGGCTTCCATTTCCTCCCATCAGATTCATTTTAGGCATAGAAAGGGGACTCTCTGTGTGACCCAGGAACTCAGTCATCTCAAATTTCCTGCCCTGCCCTTCCCTGGGGAGGGAGAAGGAAAGGAGCCAAGTCTAGAAAGTCTACAGCCTGCTGGGAAACTTGCCCTCTGACCCTAGAAAAGCCAGAAAGACCGGTTTCCAGGGCGCAGTGGAGGTTGGTAACTTTACCCGGAGGCAGCTTTTCCTCCGGATCCTCCTGCTGTCTGCCATCCTCTCGCCTCTCGGAGACCCCCATGCTCAGTGCCCGCCGGCCCTTCATGCACCTTTTACCCTGTTTGTGTGCTATCCAGGAAGAGCTGCTTCTGTTGTCGTGGTCCAGTTGTAGAACCCTGCGCCCTGCCCCCGCCCCCCGCCCCCGCCCCGTGTCCTCCCACGCCCCCCCTCCACCTTGTCGCTGGTACTCCAGGCTGCTTTGCAAAGAGCCAGTTGTTCTTCCTCCCGGCTCCAGGCTCAATTTATTCCTTCAGAGAAAGAGACTTATACTTGGGCAAAATCAACCGATTTTCTTTTAAATAAAGAAAAGTTTATTTAGGCCATCCCACTAGTACTGTGCACCAGTCTGATTTGCCTGAGAGGTGGAGGTCGAGTGGAGAGAAAGAATGTATTCCTGGGTCTGTCTGTGTCTTATTCTGTCCAAACTCTGAGAGGCTGAATGAAGCTCTGGCATTTTCCACAATAGGAGTTGATTTGTACTAGCAGAGCTCACCTGAGGGGAAGGCTTCATCTTTTCAAATACCTGAGTAGAAATTGTAGCCAGGGAGTGGGACACAAAGTTGATACCTCCCTCCTTTAGGGTATTCAGAAGTTCAGATGACAAAAACAAAACCCCAACAAAATTAAACAAAACCAACCAACCAACCAACCAAACAAGAAAAATGACCAAAAAAAAAGCAAACTCGGGTGTGACTTCAGCACTTAGACATTAGGAAAGATGGCTCCAATATGCAGGACTTGGTATGAGATCAGAGCCTGGACCAAGAAGAATTATGGCTTGGACCAGAGGTAGATATCCAGAAGCTTCTTTAGAGGGCATGGTCTCCTGCTAGTAGACTCTATCATTGAAAGTCAGTGGATTACAAAAGTCCTGATAGAATCCATGAAGTAACCACTGATAGATGCATAACTCTAAGATACTGTTATTTGGAGGTGGTGTAAATGGGTACAGGGTGGAGTTCAGGGAGTATATCACAGTACGCATGTTCTGGAAAGATAGTTCTTGCCCCTGATCCTTCACTGTCTTTCTCTTTGTTTCCTAGTCACTATGGAGTGAGCAAGGCCTGCACAAACATTTTCCCCCAAAGGCTATTATTATTAATTTGCCTTTCTGAATTGTTTAGCTCGTTTGAGATACAAAATCTCAACTGGATGTTTATGGGCGATCTAATGTGTGTGCTGTCTTATTATGGTCCCGTGGATGGTGAGGAGTGGGGTTTCAGGGAAACGAAATCACTTTTCCTCTCCAAAATGTCTGTAAGTTCACCAAAAGGACAATACATAGCAAAGTGAAGGCCACAAATGATGTGTAAAGGGTGTGCCCAGCTGTGGGTGCAACCGTGCACTCGAGGCCGTTTGCTCTGGATCGCTTTCACCTGGTGTCATGGAGGTTCACCTGTGCTGATGCAGGCCGCTTCCCCTCGGTAGTCTTGTGAAGAATGTTGTCACCAGCAGGCATCAGCGAGTTCCAGTGGCCTCGGATCAATCTATGCCTAGGAGAAGAACGGCAGGGTCATGAAATAACTCTACAGTTCAGATCTTTGATTTCTATGATCTCAGATCATTAGATTTCTATGCAAGGCAACTGCACTTTGTTACATTCCAATAATGGACAAAGATAACAATTCCTCTTCCTTTTGTTCAACTCATTATTATCGTCCATTTTTTGGCATAGTCATTGTGAGTATGTACACCTCAGTGTTGTTTTTAACTCGCATCTCCCTAATGGCAAATGATGCTGTGTGTCTTTTGTCTTTTCATGAGCTTTGGAGCCTTTCAAAAGCTTGTTATTTGCGGATCTTCCCAAGGAGACCGAGTCATGGGCCCTAAGCGTATGCCCTTCGGATTATCCATGCAGTTCGCAAAGTGCAAACTGCTTCCTCAAAGCCAAGAAGCACTGGCCAAAGTCTGCTCTGCCGTGCAAAGTGAGTTTGGTGAACATTTTTAGGGAATTATTTTTGCCAGTTTTGCTGTAAATAAGGAAATCTCAATCACCACTGCTTCCCGTGGAACTTGATCATGAGTAACCTGAGGTAAAATGGAAAATGAGAATAAAAAAGTTAACCACCAAAAACTATGAACATTCTGTTGTTTCAGGGGAAGACACAAGGAATTTGGTCACAGTGGCCAAGTGTTAGAGGGTTGCACTACTGCCTACTGCCTCTGATACGATTTAGTCACAGCTAAGACATGGCACCAGGACTCTTGGTTACGCTCAGTTCTCTCAGCTTGACTGAATACTCTGGGCTCAGGGATGTGACTGCGTGGTGGTAGGAGTGGGGCTGGGGGATACTCCACCCCAGTGCTTTCCCACCCCATATATGAATGAGGGCTTTAGTGACCTGGGCATTGAAAGTTGATCTTGTGGTCAACTTGATTGGGTCTGGGAATCAGCTAAGAGACACCATTCCTGGTGGGTTTGCAGGGCTATTTCTTGGAAGGATTGACAGAAGGGAACACACACACACACACACTGGACAGCCCCTTCCTTCCAGCAGCAGCCCAGAGGTCTGAACTCAAAGCTGTTTCCTCTGCCTGCCCACCTTCACTATCTGTTGGGAAATGCATCTCCCCTGCTTCACCTATCGCGGACACTGGAACACCGGAGTCCAGGTTCTTTGGACTGAAGACCCACAGCTCTCCAGGATTCCTCTAGGCTGTCAGTGCCATGTCCAGCCTCATGGACAGTGCGGCTATGGGATTCTAGCATGCAGGTGGCCATCGTTGGACTACCCACACTGTGTGAGCTAATCTGATAAACTGATAGATCCCTCCCTATCTGTGTGTATTCTACTGGTTCTGGTCCTCTAGAGACCTTGATTAGTACAGAAGCCAAATACCAGAGTCTCCCAAGTGTCAGCTAAACATATCTATCTGTAATGTCATTCATTGCTCTAGTGCCTTCTCTGCAGCGCCCATCTTCTGTGGACATTTTACAACTGGACATTGAGGTTGGCCTCCATTGAGCTCACCACGACCTCCCTGACCCAAGCCCTTGCAGACTGGACCATTCTCTGACCTCATGGGTGTCTTTCCTCACCCTGCTGCCTGTGAATGGTGCCCAAAGGTCTTCCTGAAGCTGATTCTTTAGATTTAGCACCCCCACTTATTCTACTGGTTGCCAGCCCCACAAGCCAATCATGACCTCTCAGTTGAACTCTGTAAGAAGCCTTTCAAAATTTGTCCTCAGCATGATCTAATACATTCCCTCTTCCTCCACCCCAAGCCATGATACAGGACTGGGTTTTCAATGGAGAGATGGGGATGAAAGGGAATCACTCAGGACTTGTATGTTTTGGACCATAGCCTTAGCTGAGCTCCTAAATGACCCGGTTTACCTTAGTCACTGCCCACTCCTGTCTTAGTCCTTGTCTGGAATCAAAGATTTGCACTCCTCTATACATCCCAGAGCCCCTTTTAAGATCTCTAGGTCTCTCTAAGGAATTAGCATAGCTGGGCGCGCTAGGGGACTCAAGGCACCCTTTGTGACTCATTCCTTAAGTCAGATTCACAGAATGTCTTCTCATCATTGTCAAAGTGAAAAAGGATCTCGATCTTCTCACTGCCTCAGTGGGCAAGGTCCCCCAGGATGGGGGAAGAGAGATTTGGAAGCAGGCTGGGAACTTTTTAAGGCCTGCATTGCTTATCTAAACTAATTTAAAAGCTTGACTGTTTCCTATAATTATTAAACTATATAGGCTGGAAATTGACAGCCCTACATTCTCATGGTTAATTTCTTCTTCCTTCCTTCCTTCCTTTCTTTAAAAAAAATATTTATTTATTTTATTTATATGAGTACACTGTAGCTGTCTTCAGACACACCAGAAGAGGGCATTGGATCCCATTACAAATGGTTTTGAGTCACCATGTGGTTGCTGGGAAATGAACTCAGAACCTCTGGAAAAGCATGTAACCACTGAGCCATCTCTTCAGTCCTCAGTCAATTTCTTTTTGACAACATTTTCAAGAAAAATCGTGTGTAGAAAATAGCCTTCAACAACTGATGCTGGAGGAAGCCAGACAGCTACAGTCAGGAAACCGCCAAGCCCTCGGTCCTTACCTCACACCATGGGAGAAAACTGAATTCAAAAGAGATTATGGGTATAAATGAAAAGGGCCAAACTCTAAAACTCTTAGAAGAAAATATATGAGAAAATTTTAGTGACCTTGAATTTGGCGCTGCGTTGTTAATTTTTTAATAGCTAACACTTCAATGATTAGAGAAAACCTTTTGGTGTGGGGAGATGGCTCGGTTGGTAACCTGTTTGCTGTGTAAGCCTGAGCACATGGCTTCGATCCCGGCACTTGGGTTTTAAAAGTGAAATCTGTGAATGGAGGCGTGTGCTGATAATCCCAGGACTAAGAAGATCTGCACAGGTAGATCCCTGGCTCTAACTGGCTAGCCACCCTCCCCTGTCAGTAAGCCTCAGGTCCTGGTAAGACATACTCTCTCCAAAAAATTAAGGTAAATCATGTCTAAGGGATACCACTCAAGGTTGATCTTTGCCCTCTATATGCATGAGTATATACATGCACCTATCCACACATGCATCTACCCACACGTGAACCTGTACACAAATAAACACATACACACACACACACACACACACACACACACACACACACACACCAACACTGGAAGTAAGCCCTGGCCTGGTGGGCTTCATTACAACAAAAGATGTCTAGGAGAACAGAATAGAAAGCCACAAAAATGAGAGAAAGTATTTACAAAGCGTCATCTGTAACCAAGGCCTTGCGCCCAGAAGTAATTCAAAGAAAACAAACAACATAATCTCTTTTTTTTTAAGTGGCAAAAGATCTGAATAGGCATCTCACTGGAGAACAAGCACAGGGAAGAAGATCTAATGTTGTCAGTCACTAGGCAACCGCTGTTAACAGCCAGGATACAGATCCACTGCACCAGAATGGAGGGATCTGCAAAGCCCAGAGAGCCGCAGGGAATCTCATTCCCAGTGACTGGGATGGAAATTGGTATGAGCACTTTAAAGAGCATTTTGTCACCTTTAAAAAGTTAAGGCCAGCTAGATGGCTCTGTAGGTGAAGGTGCCTGCTACCAGACCGGTCAGCCTGAGAGCCATCTCCAGGCCCCACATGGTAGAAGGACAGAATCAACCCGAGATGTAATCTCCTCGCCTCCAAATGCATGTGCAGCACCCCCTACACACACTAAATAAATGAGAGTGAATTTTAAAAGCTTAAAAGAATTTAGCAAGTGCCTTTGCATTCTAAGCTTGGCTATTTCCATCCCATCAAAGAAATGAAATTGCATTTTGCACAGAATGTACTCAAGTGCCCACAATCGCTTAGGTTGTACTGTCAAGAGCTGAAAACCACCCGAATGCACCCCAGCCAATGGATGGATTAGCAAATTGCCACTTGGTCACACAGAAGCTATTATGGAAAGCAGGGCAGCGTGACTAAACCTCAGAGATAATTATGATGAGTTAAAGTGAAGTACACGTGTTCTGTCTTTAGTTACAGAAAATTATACAAAGTGGAGTCAGCCTACAGTCATAGAACAGGCTGTAGTAACTGGGCACAAGGAAACTTGGGGTGATTGGTACATTTACTTTATTTTATTTGATTTTTGTGGCAAGGTCTCACCATGTAGCTTTGACTGTCCTGGAACTCACTATGTAGGCCATGCTGGCCTTGAACTCGCAGAGATCCACCTGCCACAGCTGAGATTAAAGGCACGCACAGCCTCATCCAGCCGATGTGTTCACATCCAGC
Organism: Apodemus sylvaticus; assembly: GCF_947179515.1. Lineage (NCBI taxonomy): Eukaryota > Metazoa > Chordata > Mammalia > Rodentia > Muridae > Apodemus > Apodemus sylvaticus. The sequence continues at coordinate 111,067,876 of NC_067476.1, read as the reverse complement.
CTGGTGTTTATTTTATTTTTTTTTTATTTTCTGGGTGTTTATTTTTTTAATTGTCATTATATTTTGAGATTTATAAATATGTCAAACTTCTCAAATATAGACTTCTGTTCCATACAACTTCCAATGCTCCAATTATTCATTAATCGAGTTATTAGAAAATAAGCCTTTATCATAACTATCCAAAACCTGAAATTTGTTTCAAAATAATGCAATACAGGTGAAGGTGGTTGTGACAGATGAAGCAGATGTTATGCGGAAGCTGGCTTCCTCCAGCGTGTGCTTGAAATGCTGTATTTGAAAATGTCAGTATGACTGGGCATGGCAGTGCACACCCGATAGTCTTGCACTTGGGAGGCTAAGACAGGAAGTTGGACAGTGTTTGGTCAGTTTGTGCTTTGCAGCAAGTTTAAGGTCACCTGAGCTACACAGGCTCAAAAATAAAACAAAATAAATGCAACACACACATGTACATGCACACACAAACAGTACACACAAAGGCACACTCACACACATGCCTCAAACAAAACAAAACAAAAAGATAACACCAGCAGAAAATGTGTCTTTAACCCTAAGTATCTGGCACACACAACTGCTATGTTATTTCCTTTGCAGAGAAGATGAGAGGCCTGGCCACCTTGGCCAGCTTCTGAGCTTAGATTTAGTTCTATAAAAATGCTTCCAGGAGCTAGAGACCACATGAACCGGTTAAAGTTGATGTTCAGCAGAATCAGTTAATAATTTATCAATGCAAGTCTTCTGGCAGGTTAGATTTTTCTCAAAGAAGGGACTGATGACAGGGGCCGGGAAAGAGACCTTCAGTAGGAGAGTGGGAGATGAGCCCTGGGGCTGCCCTGGAGTCATGCTTTGTAGATTGGCAAAGCATATGTGCATCAAAGTAGCAGAGTAATTGTGACATGTGAGCAGGGAGTTAGAGGTGAACCCCAAAGTCCTCCTCAGCACTCAGTGCCCTGCTCTATCCCATCCCCACCCCTGAGGCATCAACACTACCGCCAGTGGATGGAAAATTCCACGGCTTCTCAGGGCCAGGAGCCGGTCTCTCTAATGAGCAGCCATCCACAAGCTAGTTGAGTGTCTGTGAATTCTCCCACATTAGAGCCTCAGAGCAATTTACTACTTGTTCAGGTTTGATAACGAACAGCGTACAGGTTTTGGTGGGCATCCGTGTGTGTAGGAGGGCTACAGCAGAAGCATGGTGAAAGTGGCCAAGGAAGGCCATCAGGAAGGGTGGTGGCATTTGACTGACAGTTAAACCTACCTGTGTGCACAGACTGTCTTATTGAGAGGGATTTGATGTGTTCCTTCCCGGTGTCAAGTTTTAGTTTTATATATGGCATGTTGGGAAAGAGGAGGAAATCCAGCGGCATTTGCAAAAATGGTGTGGTAGAGAGCTTGAAAATCCTTTCTACAAAAAAATGATGAGAAAAATAACAAGACAACTAGTTTCAACCTTTCAAGAACTCTAGAGAGTTCTCCAGCCAGTCAGCCAGCCAGCCAGCCAGCCAGCAATGATTTATTTGCTAGAATGACAGAATTTCACTAAAAGTAGTGAGCTTTCTAGCATAAAACTTGCTGTTGCGCTCTCTCTCTCTCTCTCTCTCTCTCTCTCTCTCTCTCATTCTGTCTGAGCCTTGCAAAATCAAAAGCCCCCAAGAGAAATTAGGCCTGAGGGCTCTCCGAAAGCCCCACTTGCAAGCCTGTCTTTATTTAATCTAACAAAATTTCCTCGGGGCTAAAAGCTGTTTCCTGTAGGGCATTTGTTAAAAACACTCAGTGGGAATTGTTGGACGTCATAGATGGTGGAGGCGGACGATGACAGTTGGAGCAATAATAAACTAAGCATATGTTTAATCTAAAGGCTAGCAGACAGGATCTGAAGGCCACGAAGCCCTGAGGACTCTGGCGTATATCGTCTGGGGACCGTAGAAATCTGTGAGCACAAGGGAGAAAAGCCCTGAGTATCAACAGAGTGGTGTGTATGCTCGAAAAAGACCCCAGAGCTCCTCATATGTCCCAGTTCACAGAGAACAACTCAGCAAACCAGTTCATCTGTTCTAGAACCTTAAGAAAATCTCTATATAATATTAGATGGCCACTAAGTTGACTCAAGTTGGAATTCAGTGGGAGCTGTATCAGGGGTGCTGGGCCAGGTGGTCAGAGAGGCGGAGCAGTCTCTCCATTAGCCTGTTTGGAGAAATGGAGCAAAGCGCAACTTCAAATCTGAAGGCCTCAGCACTGTGGGGGCTGAGGGCACCCCACTCAGCCCAAGTCTAAGTGCCAGGAAATGGAAGAGTCCCAAGAGTCCAAAGGCCTTAGCTCCAGAGGACAGAGAAAGAAGAACACCCTCCGTTCTGTCTGGTTCCTCTGCTAGTTGGATCACTAGTGGTTCACTTTCCCACATGAACTGTGAGGGTGACTTTTTGACGCAGCTCACTGATACAATGCCAGTCTCCTCTGTAGACAGCCTCACAGAAACATTCAGAAATAGTGCCTGGCCACATATGTAGATATCCTTTAATTCGTCTAGTTGACACCTAATATTAACTACCAAAGATATTAATTGAAATTCTTCAATGAAATAAGATAATAATTTGAAAAATAGCAAAATGAATGGTAAGCATTCAAAATGGTATATTAAAAATGACTATTAAGCCAGGCAGTGGTGGCATGTGCCTTTAATCCCAGCACTTGGGAGGCAGAGGTGGGCATATTTCTGAGTTTGAGGTCAGCCTGGTCTACAGAGTGAGTTCCGGTACAGTCAGGGGTATACAGAGAAACCCTGTCTCGAAAAACCGAAGAAGAAGAAGAAGAAGAAGAAGAAGAAGAAGAAGAAGAAGAAGAAGAAGAAGAAGAAGAAGAAGAAGAAGAAGAAGAAGAAGAAGAAGAAAGAAGAGGAGGAGGAGGAAGAGGAGGAGAAGGAGGAGAAAGAAAGAAAGAACAAAAACAAGAAGAATAAGAACAAGAAGAACAAGAAAAACAAGAAGACTATTTAATTCAAGGGAAGAATAGAAGAACAAAAACCTAAGACATATTAAAAAAAATATCAAAATAGCAGATGTAAATTCTACCCTGTGAATAATTACATTAAATTTAAATGTCTTCAATTTTCAATTAAAAGAGTTTAAAAAAAAAGAATATATGAAAACTATTATTGCAGCCACAAGTGATGCACCCTGATACAGGCATTAAGTTGAAAATAAAGTAGAAAATGTCAGGTCTATCATGAAAACAACATCAAAAAGAGGTAGGTGGCTACACTAATATTAGACAAAAATATTATCAAAGACAATAAAGAGAACAATTCAGAACGAGAACCAGCCTAGGTCAGTACACAAAGAAGCTAAACCAACTGTGAAACTACACTTCACAAGAAGCCCCAAAACACTAAGGTGAAAGCCACCAGAAACAGAAACCAGTCATCTAAAAACAGTAACTGGAGTCTGTGATATCCCAATTTTTGACAACAGAACAGATTGCATGCAAAACATCGGTAAAATGGAATTCTTAGACATCAGGAAGACAACACGTGCAACCAAATGGCCTAGCAGACACCCATAGAAAGTTCTACTTCAGAGCAAAGCCACCTTTGGACAAGAGGCTCCAGGATAGGCATATGTGAGGCCATGAAAATAGTCCCTAGGAGGTCGAAAGGGTCTGATGTCACCAGCCACAGTGGTGTGAGTGAAGAAATCACGCAGAAGGTAAACAGAGACTTTCCCAGAATGGAAATGTAAAAGCACTCTGAAACATCAGGCAGGAACGTTTGAGAGTGGCTTCTGATAAATGAAAGTACCGCAAGCCGAAACTACAAGACACAGCAAAGGCATTGCTTGCAAATCAACGGTTATGAACATCAACATTAAAAAACAAAAACAAGCTGGGCGGTGGTGGCGCACGCCTTTAATCCCAGCACTTGGGAGGCAGAGGCAGAGGCAGAGGCAGAGGCAGGCGGATTTCTGAGTTCGAGGCCAGCCTGGTCTACAGAGTGAGTTCCAGGACAGCCAGAGCTACACAGAAAAACCCTGTCTGGGGGGGGGGGGGGGGGGCAAAACAAAAACAAAAACAAAAAACAAAGAGCTTAAAATCAATAATTCATTTTCCATCCTAAGAAAATGGAAAAGAAAAAGAGAAAAAAGTCTATCTAAAGCAAGCAGAAAAAAATGATAAAAATCAGAGTAAAAATGAATAGAAGGATAGAAAACTAACAAAAACTTCCTTCTTAGGCAAGAATGCAAACTGACAATCCTTCACTGCACTCACTAGGGAGGAAAAGAGTGAACCCTTCACTGTAAGAGAGAACAACCTCAAGCTTTTTGAAGGAAAGAACTATGAAGAAAGACTATAACCTCACTATGTCCCCGCTAACATGCTGGTGACATGGAGGAAATGGAACTGTTTCTAGAAAGAGGTAGACTAACAAAACTAACTCCAGAAAATATAGCTGTGCAGCAAAAAGTGAAGAGATTAAATTAGAACTTTTATTTAAAAAATTTCCAAGTAGGGAACAGAGTTTCATGTCTGTGATCTGATCAATGGGGAGGTTGAGGCAGGAGGATCAGAAGTTCATGGTCATCCTTTGCTGCTTGGTGAACTTGAGGTGAGCCTGAGTTATACAAGACCCCACCTTAACCCTTCCTTTCCCCTAAAAAATATTACCACAAGGAAAAAACCAAAACTAGATGATTTCAGTGGTAAATTATACAAAGGTTTTAAAGGAATAATTATCACAAACCCTTAAGGCATTCTTTGAAATTGTAGCTTACATGGGAACAGTTTCTTAGTCATTCTAGGAGGTGAGTATTATCCTGGAAACAAAATCACTGAATCCAGGAATAAAAAAATTATGCCCCATTTCTGTGTAATCTATGCATAGAAAAATACTCACAGGCCAAATATCTAGAATATTTTTTAAAAGTATTACAACTCAATACCTTTGAAACTTCAAAAATGAATGGGACACCCAGATAGATGTTCCTCTACAGAAGATATTCAAATAGCCAATACCACATTATTACTCATCAGATAAATGCTCATCAAAACCACAAGTGAAATGCTGCCTCACGCCCACAAGGATGATTAAAATAAAAAGACAGACAATAATAGCAAGTATCAGTGAAGGCGTATAGAAATAATATCTCTCAGCACTTTGCTAGGAAGAATGTCAAATTAGTTTATTTTGGAAAAATCATGAGACAGTTCCTCTGTGTGTTACATACTCGAGTCATCATGGCATGGTACCCAGTGTTCCACTCCTGTTGGGATACCAGAGAGAATTCAGAGCATGTCCACACAAAATGTGTGCATAGATGTGTATAGCATCATCATTTAATTCATCAGATAAAGAGATCTACTGGTCTGCCTTGGAAACAGAGCACACACCTGATGACTGTTCAGCATCACCCTCTGTGGGCTTTGTGGAGCCTGGGATATGATGCTCTTCTATCACGGGGATGGCACAGCCTATGGGAATTAGTCAAGTTCAAGTACCAGGGTCACCTCGCGCACACTTTGGAGTATCCCCTGCCATCTTGCTCATATTAAAACCTCGCAGGACGGTCTCAGTCTTTGCTTTGTTTGTCTGCTTGGAAAGTCCACATTACAAAAACCCTGACAAGTTAGCCTTAGTGGGTCCACCTCTCTTTTTCAAACTCTTGATGCTTTTCCTGATGTTGGTACGCCACTTGAAGGGGTCCCAGATGTCTTGTGTCCTTTCAGTTAGCAGGATGTGCATTCTGAGCAGTTCTCCGTGGAGTCTCTAGCCATTTCCAATGACAGTCCCTCTAAACCTAGAGGTTATAAGTTGCCAGTATTATACAGACATGGCAGGCAGGCAGGCTGCTCTTCCCACAGGAAAACACCCAAGCACAACTCACAGCCTGGATAGGAGTTGTAGAAAGGAACAGAATCAGAGAACTATGGGGTTTTTAAGGCCACAGAGATAGACTTCACCAGTAAGAAGAATGATCTGAGTGAAGCAGACACGGTCATGTACCAAAGCATCCTTGGTTGCTGCTCAAGAAAGGTTGGCTGTATATTGAGAGGGTGAAGCAGGATGAGGGTTTGCAACAGATGCCCACAGATCGTTTGGTAAAAATCACAGAGGCCATCTGGCCTTGGGTTAGAGCCTGATGAGGATCTGGGACAGTCATAGCCAAGGAAAGACACTGACAACCTGTCAGCTACAGCAAGGGCCTGAGAATCCCAGGGGGCTGAGCTCCTCCAAAGGAGGAGCAATTCTCAGATTTCTAATGTCCTCTTCCATGAAATGCAAGTAGGTCTACTTCTGTCTCATGAGAGATTGTAATAATTAGTTCTGAGTACTTTTTCTTATATATGATGAGCACCCCCCCCCCCAATACATGGATAGTGCTGGTGGTAAAACTGATAAGGATGGTGGCGGCAGCAATGCTGATGGCTGTGATGATGCTTACGGTGCTGGTGGCAGTGATGAGGATGATGCTGATGGGAAAGGTGAGGGTGGTAACAGTGGCATGCGGCAGTGATGATGATGATGAAGATGGTGATGATGATGATGATGATGGAGGTGAAGTTTCAGTGAAGACTTTATAGGAATCCTATATGACTACCAACACTGCTTCAGGGGGCCAATGTTTCCAGTGACGTACCTCAGTTCAAGTAGAAGCTAGGGCTAGACACGAAGGCTGTATGTAGACAGAGAAGTAGTTCTGTATGACTCAGAACAGAAAGCCAGTGCTCCTAATGGGAATGGAGACTCCGGAGGAAATGTGGAAAGGGTCTCAAAGGAGAAATACACTTGAAAAGAAGAAAAATATTCAGTGAACGATCTCTATCCCCCACCCCTTTGGAGTATGCAACCCTGTCCTTGGTTTCCACATGCCATCTGTACAGTCTGTTTCCCCTAACAGTTTTGGAGGAATAGACTCTTTTTGGTTGTCTTGAATGGAGCATATGACATAGGTCAGAGTCCAGATGAGGTCCTTGAGGTTCTTGAGTGTGCCTGGAAACAACCTGAGCTTTTTACATGCATGCTAAATATCTGAACTCAGGCCCTCCTGCTTCTTCAGCTGGCTGAGTCATCCCCCCAGCCCTCTTTGTTTGTTATCTTGTGCCTCTGTTGGTCCTGTTTTGCTGTTCTGCTGTAAATTTTAGTGTGTGTGCCTCTGTCATATTGGTGTGTAACCCCACCTCCTCTCTGCTGCTTCATCTGAACTGGTCCAGATGACATCACGAGAGGAGGTAAGGGATGAACAGATGATGTTTTGTGACAAGCTCTTGCTGGGACTCCTCATCCTGCCTGTGCAGATCTCTCATGGCCCCCATGACACCTCTTTCTGTGCCTCAACCCCAGCACCTTGGGAGGAGTCTCCCCTGGGGTTCCTGAGCTCTTTCAGGTCTTCTGGGACACAACGAGTCCTCCCACAACGAGTTGGAAGAACATGGTGAAAAACATCTTGAGGAGTTTGGCACAGCTCAGGGAGAGAGCGAAGGATACAAGTCTTTGAGCATGGCCCCTAGAACAGAGTAGCTATGGAAAGACACACCTATGGCAAAGACTGCCATCACTGACAGAGCCATTCTTCCACAGCAGCTACTGACAGGGTCAGGAAAAACAGCAGTTGTGCTGAAACTTGAACCTTTGTACATGGGCACTGGCTTCTGAAATCTAGCATGTTCATAGCGATGACCCAAACCCATTGAGCAGACATCTTTGGAACCTTCAATCTTAAGCGCATCCCCACAAAGGTTAGACAGGGGTGTAGAGGTGAGAGGGTAGGGGGTGGAGAGTCAAGCGGGAGGGACAGGGGTGGAGAGCAAGGAGTTGTAGGTGGGGGGTTGGGTGGGGATGGGGGTCAAAGGATGAGGGGCAGTGGTGGGGAGCTACGGTGGGTGATGAGGGGTTGAATTCTCCTGTGGTACTGTTGGGAGATGGTAGCAACTTCCAGGGGCAGGTTTTTACTTCCTACTAGTCTCAGTGTCATAGAAGGTGTGCTCTTGAAGAAGGTGGTGTGACCTCAATCCATCCCTCTTTCTGTCTTTGACTTTCTGACCACTAGGTAAAAACTTGGTTGTGCTACCTGCTGCCCATTGCTGCAGCTGCCCCTCCCACCAGAGGCCTAAAGGCAATGAGTTTGCCTGACTCTTGATTGCAACCACTAAATCATAAGTCAAAACAATCCCTCTTCATAAGTTGACCATCTAAGGCATTGGTTATAGTAGCGGAACACCAGTGAACCTGATCCTATTGGTGCATCTATGAATACACAACCCTTCCTGTTGAGCTGGCGTGACCATCCTGGGTGAGCCTTTGGTGAACATGTTTTCATTTTATGTGGGAAATTCCCTAGGAGTGCCACTATGGGTCACCGGATGGTGTTTATATATTGTCTTAGGAGTTGCCACATCCTTACTAATATTTAGTCGTGCTGGTGATTTTAATTTTAGGTAGGAGTATTGTGGTATCTCATTTGTGGTTTTAATTTTTATTTCCTGGTAAGTACTGATGAGTGTCTTTGAAGTCCCTGGTGGCCATTTGCATGTTTGCTTTCTTGTTGTTGTTTTATTGTTGTTGTTGTTGTTGTTGTTGTTGTTGGTGGTGGTGGTGGTGGTGGTGGTGTGTGTGTGTGTGTGATATACAAATTCTCTCTCATACAGCTATTTACCTGTTTATTTAATTGCTCATGTATTTGCCCTTCAGAGGCTAGACAGGTGCTATAACCACTGAATTGTATTCACAGCTCTCTAGGTTTTTTCCTTATATAATCTCACGTGTCTTAAGTCAACCTTGGACTCACTCCTCTCTGGCTTATAATTGTGTACTACCCTATCAGACTCTTTCATCCATTTTTAATTGAACTGATTGTCTTTTATTAGTGACTTAAAAGAGTTTTTTTATATACCCAGAACATCTGTCCACTTTTAGATTTGCGAATATTTTCTCCCAATAGGTGGCTTGCTCATTTATTTGCTTAGTGATGTCTTTTTAAGATGTAGTTATTTTTTTTAAAGGTCTGTGAGTGTTAGCCTGTATGTATGTTTGTATATCATGTTTGTTCCTAGAACCTGAGGTGGCCAGAAAAGGGCACTGGGTGCCCTCGAAATGGAGTGACAGATTGTTGCAAGTCACCATGTGAGTTGTGGGAACCAAACCTGGGTCCTGTGGAAAAGCAGCCAGTGCTGTTAACGGCTGAACCATCTCTCCAGCTCTCTTGGTGATATTCTTTACCAGTGGAAGCATTCAGCTTTGTTAGAGACAGATGTTCTGCTCTCTTGGTTGATTAGCTTTTTCTGTGACATACATATTTGCTTACACCCAAACTATGAAGATATTCTCTTATGCTTTTGTCTAAATATTTTATGGCTTTTGTCTCTGGGTCTGTGGTTCATTTCAAGTTAATTTTTGCAAATGAGGAAGAGAGAGAGAGAGAGAGAGAGAGAGAGGAAAAAGGTAAGGTGTCTTGTTTGTAACCAAATAAACACCCAGTGAAGGCAGCCCCATTTTTTGAAAAGTATTTTCTTTCCCCCATAAATTGTTTTCACTTCTTGGTCAAACCCAGAAGTCCTGGTAAGTGTGAAGTCGTCCCTGTCCCTTTGTTCGTCCCTGTCCCTTTGTTCGTGTCTGTTGGTTGTCTGTCAGTCCTTGGTCAGCCGCCATCATGCTGGCATGTGTAAGTTACTCTGGCTACTCCATCTTCTCCCGTACTCACCTTTGTTAATTTCTTGTCTTCTCTGTTTGGATGTCATCTGGTTCCACCACTCCTATTATTTCTTTCTCTTCTACTCAATGTTTCCTTCCTCCTTTATGCCCTCTCTCCTTCCCTCCCTCCCTTTCTTCATGTTCCAACTCTTAAAGAGGGCCTTGAAACTTACCTTCTTTTGTATGTGAAATTATTTTTTTCCATTTTTTTTATTGGAAAGGGAAGTAAAACACTTTATGATAAAATTAAAGACTTACATGGAAAATATTTCAGATAAACACATTAAAATTGATAATTTTCATGGAAAATTAAAGAGTAAAGTGGTAGACATGTAAAACACTGGTAAATTAATTGAAATATGGAATAGAAACATTATGATAGAATTGAAAATTTACAGAGAAAATATTTCTGATAAAATTGTAGAAAAATGTAGGAAAATATGTTAGAATTGAAGATTATCATGGAAACTATACAGATAAAATGATAGGCATAAAGATAATTCTAAGTTGATTGAAGGTGGAATTATCAACATTTTCTGATAAACTTGAAGACTTACATGGAAAATATTTCTGATAAAATTGAGAAATAAATAGAAAAACATGTTAAAATTAAAGATTGTCATGGAAATTATACAGCTAAAATGATAGGCATAAAGATAATTCTAAGTTGATTGAAGGTAGAATTATAAACTTTTTCAGATAAAATTGAAGATTTACATGGAAAATATTTCTGGTAAAATTCAAGAAATATATAGACAAACGTGATAAAATTGACTATTTCATGGAAAATTTTACATACAAAATGGTAGTTATAAAAACTCTAAATTAATTGAAGGTGGAATTAGAAACATTTGTGATAAAATCAAAGATTTACATTGAAAACATTTCTAATAAAGTGGAGGAAATAAATACAAAATTAAAGATTATCATGAAAAATAATGCAGATAAAATGGTAGACATAAAAATACTAAATTAATTAAAAGGAAGAATTATAAACATTTTCTGATAAAATTGCAGATTTACATGAGAAATATTTTGTTAGTCTATGTCTTTTTATTGGGGACTTGAGTCCATTGTTGTTAAGAGATATTAAGGAATAGTGACTGTTGCTTCCTGTTATTTTTGACGTTATTTTTATGTTTGTGTGGGTATCTTCTTTTGGGTTTGTTGGAAGATTACTTTCTTGCTTTTTCTAGGGTGTAGTTTCCCTCCTTGTGTTGGCAGTTTCCATCAATTATCCTTTGTAGGGCTGGATTTATGGACAGATATTGTGTAAATTTGGTTTTATCATGGAATATCTTGGTTTCTCTATCTATGATGATTGAGAGTTTTGCTGGGTATAGTAGCCTGGGTTGGCATTTGTGTTCTCTTAGGGTCTGTATGAGGTCTGCCCAGGATCTTCTAGCTTTCATCGTCTCTGGTGAGAAGTCTGGTGTAATTCTGATAGCTCTGCCTTTATAAGTTACTTGCCCCTTTCCCTTTACTGATTTTAAAATTCTTTCTTTAGTGAATTTGGTGTTTTGATTATTATGTACCCAGAGGACTTTCTTTTCTGGTCCAGTCTGTTTGGAGTTCTGAAGGCTTCGTGTATGTTCATGGGCATCTCTTTCTCTAGGTTAGGGAAGTTTTCTTCTACAATTTTGTTGAATATATTTACTGGGCCTTTAAGATGTAAATCCTCACTCTTGTCTATACCTATAATCCTTAGACTTGGTCTTCTCATTGTGTCTTGGAGTTCCTAGATGTTTTGGGTTACCAGCTTTATGCATTTTGCATTTTCTTTGACTGTTTTCTATGGTATCTTCAGCACCTGAGGTTCTTTCTTCTATCTCTTGTATTCTGTTGTTGATGCTTGCATCTTTGACTCCTGAATTCTTTCCAAGGTTTTCTATCTCCAGAGATGTCTCACTTTGTGATTTCTTTATTGTTTCTACTTTCACTTTTAGATCCTGGATGGTTTTGTTCAGTTCCTTCACTTGATTGTTTGTGTTTTCCTATAATTCTTTAAGGGATTTTTGTGTTTCTTCTTTAAGGGCTTCTGCCTGTTGACCCATGATCTCCTGTATTTCTTTAAGGGATTTTTGTGTTTCCTCTTTAAGGGCTTTTACCTGTTGACCGATGTTCTCCTGTATTTCTTTAAGGGAGTTATTTAAGTCTTTCTTGAAGCCCTCTATCAGCATCATGAGATACGATTTTAAATCCAACTCTTGCTTTTCAGGTGTGTTGGGGTATCCGGGGCTTGCTGTGGTGGGAGAACTGGGTTCTGATGTTGCCATGTGGCCTTGGTTTCTGTTGGTAGGGTTATTGTGCTTGCCTTTTGCCATCTGATTATCTCTGGTGCTAGTTGGTATTGTTGTCTCTGGCTGAAGTTTGTTCCTCCTATGGGCCTATAAGCCTGTGTCTTTAGTCCTCTGAGCTCAGAAGTGAAAGCACTCTCTCTCCTGGTAGGCTATGCACAGAAGGTTGTGTAGCTGCCTGGCTCCCTGGTGCAAATGGTGGCAGGAAGAATTCTGTCCCAGCTGCTCCCCTGATCCTATGCCCTGTGTGCTCCTGTCTGATCCCCACCCCCAGAGAGAAGGTGGAGATCTCACCTCTGCACTCACAAGTGAAAGTGCTGCTGGGAGATCACTCTCTCCTGGTGTGCTGTGCACAGAAGGCTGTGGAGTCTCCTGGCTCTCTGGTCCAAATGGTGGTGGGCTGTATGTGAAATTATTAATCTCCTTTCTAACACTGTTATTTATCACAGCTCGACATCTTCATGTTTTGTTTCAAAGATCATTCTGATCAAAAGTCCATTTTCCTTGCAGCTCCCGCTTTAGCTTAGGATTACTTAGAAGTGCTGTCTGCTTCTAAATATCTCACCATTAGTAACTTCTGGTTTAATTCCCTTGTACCCAACAAACATTCAGTACACCAGTACTACCTTTTCAACTTATTGGGACTTATTTTATGGACTCACATGTAATTTATCTTTTAACTGGCAACATATGGTTTTGTTTTTAATTCATCCTTAATTATTGCTCATATTTTGGAGTGTAGAATAATATTTCAATCCATGTAAATGTTTAATGCCCACATGAGGATATTTGGCATATTTATTATTCTATCTCTTTCTTTGCTGTGATCATTCAGAATCCTCTCCACGAGCCCTTTTGCAATATGCAGTTAAGTGTAGCCTACTATGTTGTAGAACACTAGGAGTTACCACTCATGCGCAACCACACTGCTTAGCCACCACCCTTCCCCACAGCCTTCTGTAGTCTGTCTTCTGCTTTTGTGAGATCAACACTTTCATACTATAGATAAGTGAGAACATGTACTAATGGTCTTTCTTCATTTTACATTTACCTGCTTGTATCTGTGCATGTGTCACAGTGTGCACATGGAGGTCAGAAGTCAGCTGTCAGGAGTTAGCTGTTTTCTTCTGCCATGTGGATTCCAGAGATCTAACTCAGGTCATCAGGTTTGGTGGCAAGCACCTCTGCTTCCTGAGCCAGCTCATAGACCCTGCCATTTGCCTTTCTGACCTATTTCACTTAACACAGTACCTTCTTGGCAAAAGCTCCACAGGGCAAGATGCTCTCTAAATGGCAACAGGGCTAAGACATTGGTGGTTTTATGCAAATACAGATGCCACCACTGATTTGAGGCCTACTTCTTCTATCAATGGCAGATAACAGCGTGGACATTTTAAAGCAGGATTGTGGAATTACTTGCTTCTTGAGTTGTGCCATTTTTGCTTTGTGTATATTGAAGATCATTTCTCGGTACTCACAAAGCAGTGATTGTTACTTCTTCTGGATGAACTGATGATTATGACATATCCATCTCTACTGTGTCTGGAATTCACCGCCATCTGAGAGCACTACGGCCTCACAAGCAACCTTCTTACTGTTTTCTCAACACTTCTCTCCATTCTCTCCCTCTCCCTCTCCCTCTCCCTCTCCCTCTCCCTCTCCCTCTCCCTCTCCCTCTCCCTCTCCCTCTCCCTCTCCCTCTCCCTCTCCCTCTCCCTCTCCCTCCCCCTCTCCCTCTCCTTCTTCCTCTCCCTCTCCCTCCCCCCCTCCCCCTCCCCCTCTACCTCTCACTCTCACTCTCCCCCTCCCTCCCCCCTCCCCCTCCCCCTCTCCCTCTCCCTCCCCTCCCTACCTCTCTCCCTTTTTAGCATTTCTGTCACACATCTAAGCTCTTGCTCTACCTGGAGAATCTCCTTGTTTGACTGCAGTTTTGCTGTATTGATAATCCCTTCCCTGGCCTGGTAAGTGGCCTGCTCTACTGAGGTTGCCGGGTCACCTTCTCCTGAGGTCTTAGCCTCTAGTATTTGTTCCTCTGGTCCTTCTTTTCTGCCTGCTTTTAAAATTACTTAGCATATTTTAAAATCACTTCTTAATTTATTTGTTAACCTTTTAGCCAACTTCTTTGCACTTGTTATTGATTACATAGAGATTACGGTGTTTTACACTTCATTAAGTTATAATTGTGCTGTTTTATACAAATTATAACAAAAACCCTCAGGATCAATTGATCCATTTACTCCAATCATATTATGTTGAAAATTTCATATGCATTACACGTATACCTTATAATATTATTTTCTTTAATGACATATTTAAATTTAGAAAGTCTTTATATTTGTCTAGCAACTCACTCCTTTTGATGGCATCACTTCCCTTCCACTTAAAGGAATTCTTTGATTTTTTTAAAAATCATTTTAATGTGTAAGAGTGTTTTTCCTGAGCCAGGCGGTGGTGGTACATGCCTGTAATCCCAGCACTTGGGAGGCAGAGGCAGGCAGATTTCTGAATTCGAGGCCAGCCTGGTCTACAGAGTGAGTTCCAGGATGGTCAGGGCTACACAGAGAAACCCTGTCTCAAAAACAACAACAACAACAACAACAACAACAACAACAACAACAACAACAAAAAGAGTGTTTTGCCTGCATGTGTTTTACGTTCTTCACTGTGTCTGGCCTCTGGTGTTTCTGAAGGTCGTTGTCTACAAAGTTTGTGTCGTTTACTTGGGATTTCTCTTCACCAATTGTTCTTCTAGTTGGTGATAACACTTCAGAGAACCAAACCAGGTCCTCTGCAGGAGCAGCATGTACTTGTAAGCACTGAGCTGTCTCCCCAACCCCTCGGCGGCATGTTTTTCCAAACTGTCTTGGGAGTCACATGATGTGTCTACTCTGGCGATGGAGCCTTAAAAGAGACCAGAATGTCTATCCTGCCTTCTTTATTCTCTGGGGATGCAGGAGAGACTTGATTTCGTTTCTGCAGGAGGCCTGGTGCACGTGCACGTGCATGTGTACATTCACACACAAGGAATCATTTGTGGCACTCACTGATAATGTGTGCTACATAAGTCTCTAGATAACAAACTTAGGATCAGAGAAATTTAGATATGCCATTACTTTGGGCTGGAAAGGATTGATGGAAATCGATTTCTAGCCCAGGGGTTATTGTCAAAAGATCTTTGATATTTACTGGGAATGGCAGTGCTAATGACAACAGGGCCATCACTAGGGCACCATCATTGATGCGTAGCATGCCTTCATGTTACCTGTGTCCTTAACAACCCATTTAACAGATGAAAAAACAGAGGTGGTGAGCAGATGGGGACCTCTCACAGCTAATGGAGCCTGGGTTCAATGGCTCGAGAGCTTTCTTTCTTTGTTCCATTAATCTAAAACACTGGTCCTCAATTACATGGAAGTCCTTTCATCAAATAGACCTGGAAAGAATACATGGATAGGCTGATGATATCACATCATACATAATATAATATGATATGATGTGATGTGATATATAGATGTTAGTCTCTTTGAATTTTTTAAACATCAGAAGTGGAGAAGAGAATGTTCTATACCCGAGGTCCCATGTTCCAGCTCCAATAGCAGGCTTGAAAGATAAGTATATTAGCTAAAGGCCTTCCAGGGAGAGATTTCTTTACTTCCCTCCCCCCTGTTGTCTAGATCTCAGATGCAGGATGGGGCCTCCCTCCTCAGAGCCCAGCTGTGGTCCAAGGGGAGAGATGAGAAGCTATCTAAGAATAGGGTTTGAGATGGGCTCCAAGAGTGAGGTTTTTACAGTTAGTGTGTTTGCTTAGAGTGTTCAGCCACTTGTTATCAAAAGACACATTGGTTCACAAAGCCCACCAGGAACGCTGATTTTTCTGGAAGCTTCAAAGTCTAGTTCCCTCCAGATAAGAAGACCACAATAAACACAGTCCCCAAAGAGCTAGCTCATTTCTTGGTAAAGTAGTTGCTAGATGCTAGAAATTTCTCAGGGAACACAAATAGCTGGACCATAAAGAAAACAGTAAACTATTCGCAGAATAGAGAAGTATATTCTCAAAAATGACACCAGGCCAGGGCTGTGGTTCAACAAGGGGCTTTCACACTGTCTCTGCTGTTGTTTCAGTTTTAGCCTCAGAAGGATGCTCTGCTCCAGCAGGGCTGCAACCTCACTGTTAGCACAGACTCTAGTCTCTAGCAGGAATGGAAAGACAGGACCTACTTTAACCAGTCTGGAATTCCTTCATGGGAGCCCTGTTTCAGTAGGGAAGTGTCACTTATTAAAAGCTTCCTGAAAACTGTCCATGGCTTATGAAGCTACTCTTCCCCATTTCTGTACTTCAAATAGCTATGAACCGAGAACTCAAGGCTTGGGATGGACACTGAGTCCCAGCTTGATGCTCCACATGGAAGACATGGGTGCTGGGACTACCACAGAGAGCTCTAGGCTGCAGGAGCAACCAGAGGAAGAATGTTACCAGGTCCACCCCTGTCGCCTTCTTGGGTCAACACTGTACCATGTCAGTACTCTACTCACAACACCGACACTAGTCACTGTATACCCTACTGTGTCTGAGACTCATAGTCAGCCTATTTCCAGTAACTGCAGGTGGGAGCCAACCTCAGAAAAAGGAACCAGTAATATTGCCTGAGATGTGTTCAGTAAGATGTTGCTTCTCCCTTGGGCTCCTGGGCACACAAACATGCCCACATCCGAGGGAAACTGGATCTGGGGCAACAATGAAATGTGATTTGAGGTGACTCTTACTGTCATCCCTGACCAGAAGATGTGCCAGTAGTGATGGCCTCATTGGGGAAGCCAATTTGGCTGAAGTTCTTTATTTTGAAAATAAGAAAGCAGTGTATTTCTCCATCATCCAGAGTCGTTCCAGTGGGAACCCCAGACCTAAGAGAGCAGAGAACGCCACTTTTCAGGGGGAGATGTGGTGGCAAGAATAGAGAAGAGGCTGCATTTTACCAGCCACAAGTCTTTGAACTCATGGGGAGCAAGCAGAGAGAGAAGGAAAAGAAGTAGAGGTTTGCCAGTCTGTGCTGCCAGGTACTATGGGCATAGCCACTCAACCATCCAACCCTCTTCTCATCCTCTGCCTGCTGCTCCCACAGCTTCTTTCCGGCACCTGTCTCACATCCCATTTCAAAGCCAGGTAGTCACAAACCTGTCAGCAAGTCACCTTTCCATTTTGTCCCACAACCTGCCCAATACCCACCACAGAGCCATAGGACATGATTACAGAGCCACTTCAGGGAGCTGATGGCAAGGGAAGTGTTCATATTGAAGATGGTCCATCGCAGCATCTGCCAACAGTTGGCTCAGTTCACCTGTATCTAATGGTCTTCGCACAGGGTGGCAACAGCTTTCTGCCGGTTCCAGAGAGCATGGGATGGGTCTAATTAAACACCTTGGGAGCTTCGCATTTCTAGATCAGAGGTGTCCTATGTACTGATTTTAAGATAAGTATATACATGACTTTCTTCATCAGAAAATATATAAGTAGAAGTTTGACCAAATCTTAGGAATATAGAGAGAAAAATTAAATATTTATTTAGCTCATACTAGAGATTTACAAACAGGTTTTAAATGCTTAATAAGTTTGGAGAGCTAAGACAATAGCTATGTTAGTGAACTTCTTGCTGGGAAGCCATGGGGTTCCAGTTCAACCCCCCAAAACTCAGATAAAATAGCCAGACATGGTGGCACATGCCTGATATCTCAACTCTGGAGAGGTAGAGACCAGTGGATTCCTAGGACTTGTTGGCTAGCCCACCAGCCTCTCCACGGGGCAAGCTCCAGGCCAGTAAAAGATCCTGTGTTACCCCTACATGAAGAGCCAGGTGAAGAGTTACAAGAAATTAATGACTGCAGAGAGAGGGAGACAATCTTCCTCAGGGCTAAGCTGCCTGATAGGTTGTCGAATGGTCAGCCCTAAAAACATACACACAAGTAACACTAAATAGATTCAGCAGGTTTTATTTATGTGTGTATGTGTGTGTAAGTATATGTGTGTCTGTGTGTCCCTCTGTGTGTCTCTGTGTGTCTGTGTGTGTGTGTGTCTGTATGTGTGTGTGAGTGTATGTGTGTCTCTGTGTGTCTGTATGTGTGTCTGTATGTGTGTCTGTATGTGTGTGTGAGTGTATGTGTATGTGTGTGTCTGTGTCTATGTGTGTATATGTCTGTGTGTGTGTTATAATTATAAAGAAAAAGAGGCTGGGAATTTGAGAGAGAGTGGAGAGAAATACAGGAGGGGTTGAAGAGAGGAGAAGGATGGAATGATATAAATATAGCACACATATATGAAAGTAAAAAAACAAAATAAAACAACAACAACAAAAAACACCCACAAGGTGGATAGTATTTAGTAGTAACACCCAAAGCTTTTCTCTTCCCTTTATAGGTCCATGTGTTCATGTGCCACGTACACTCTTACACACGTGTACCTGAATGCACTCTCAGGCGCGCGCGCGCGCGCGCGCACACACACACACACACACACACACACACAAATAAAACAGAACATGAGTTTCTAAATCATGAATCTTGTCATTTGTGTCTTTGTCGCCATGATATTCTTTTAGATATTTGTTACAGTTTATTCCCAAATACCTCATGGTGGCTCTGGATAAATAATTTTTTGATTGTTTGTTTTTTGGATTTTGTTTTTTTCGAGACAGAGTTTCTCTGTATAGCCCTGGCTGTCCTGGAACTCATTCTGTAGACCAGGTTGGCCTTGAACTCAGAAATCCTCCTGCCTCTGCCTCCCAGAGTGCTGGGATTACAGGCGTGCACCACCTCCGCCTGGCTAAATAATTTAAGATGCAGAGCCCCTGCCTGGGGGATGTAGCCCAGGAAAGGCAAGCCACACATAGCTACTGGCAGAGCACTTGATTATACACATCTTGCATTGGTTTCTTTGGTGTGAATTTGTTACTCTTACTGTATCTTGTAAAGAATCTTCAAGAAGCCAGATGATCATGATCAACCTTGAAATTGCCTGTGTGTTACTGTTTCTTTGTCTCCTATGGGTGACCCTATCAGCATCTTAAAACACACACACACACACACAAAACCAAAACACTGGTTTAGGATATTGAAGCCAGTGGTTCTTCCCAAGATAGAACTTTGTGGTTCAAAATAAGTTGTTCAGACACATTGAGCAAATAGTGCCCTGTAACATGAGAAGCTGGGTGAGGAGTTGACTCTAACAGGCCTTCCCTTTGGCAGCAGGAGCTTAAAGCAAAAACAAGCCTTGCCTTAGGCTGGGGGTGATCTCTAAGGTGTTGTTGGGGGTTGGGGTGAGCAGATAATGCAGTGATATGCTCACTGTGACATCCAACCAGAGACTTGGTGAGCCTGGGGCCTCCAAAACCGGATGCCCAGCAGACCTGTGCAGCAGGACTCGCCTGCTTCCTACTCCAGGCAGGGACTTTGCGGGCCATGGGGTAGGCAGCTAGTTGCCCAAAATCTGAAAAGCTGTGGACCACATGGCTGAGTTTCAACCCCAGGTCTCCTGACTCAAAACCAATTCTCAGGACTTGCCCTTCCCCCTAAATATACGTGCCCCAAATTGTCACCAGATCTCAGGAAAGCACCAGCTCTGTCTGGAATAAACACCAGCCTCACAGCAACCCAGTTATTACCAGATCGCTGATTCTCGTCTGGGTCTTGTGGCTTCTTGGGTTTTTTTTCTGGTGTTTCTCTCCCAAATCTTTCCCCCTTCCCTCTGATTATGCATATGTAAACAGTCAGCACGGTGGCCCACAGGCTGCAATCTCTGTTGCTCATCAGGTGCAGTCTGTTATACCTCAGGCCTCTGCCAGAGGCCCTCCCCAGCTGCTGCAGCTGCCTGCGGCTCTGTCCTCTCTCTTTCTGCCACAGTGCCTATAGAAAGATCTCTCAGAGGGTCCTGAGGGAGGAGACTTGAGGTTCTTCCCTTGGGCAAACAAGGGCTGGGTGGATGACATAATCCCTTTTAAATCTAAGAAAAACAGCCCTGTGGCTCTTGGCTCTCTTGGGCTCTCATTTGGGTTGCCTCACGACACTGGGCAGGAGGCCAGGGAACCCAAACCCAAGCCCAGAGACTCCAGCTCTCCAGGGAGCTCTAGCCTGGGCTGTCTGGTGTGGCCTATTCCTTTCACACAAAAGCCAGTGAGTCCATACAACCTCACCCCGAAACTGGTTGAAGGTCTCCCTCAATGGCCCACAAAGCCTGACATTGCTTGATCTCATATTGGTGTCCACTTCTCCTCATTTCTTTTTGATACACAGCTTGACTTGACCCTCTGATACCGGAGAACACATAGATCTTGCTCTGGCCTCAGAAAAAGGCTGGTGAGAGGCTAAAGCCTATCACTCTGGGTCGTGTTGAAGAACAGTGAACTGCTTTGAAGAGAGTGTTAGGCAAAACACTAAAGGGTATTGAGTTAACAAAAAGCCCAAGGGAGGAGAAAAACCTCAAAATCTATCAGGAGTGGAGTAGATAAACAACACACTGTGCCTATCAATGGGATTCTACTGAGCCACCAGGAGTACACACAAGGGTAAGATAAATCTAAGAGACACAGTGAACATTGTATTAGTTACTTACTAGTACCAAAATACCTGAGACAAACAATGTATGTGAGGAAAGATTTATTTTGGTTCACAGTTTCAGAGGGTCTCAGTCCATCATGATGGGTAAGGCATGGTGAGAAGATTTAGTTTCTGGTGGTGGGAGCATGTGGCAAAGAAATTGTGCATATTGTTGGTATCAGGAGTGGCTCTGAACCCAGTGACATCACACCTAGGCGACAGTGTGACCTGCACACCTGTTGCCAAGGCAACAGCCACCATATTCCCAGAATTCACCTGGCTCACCTCTCACCTTACCTACAGCTACATCACTATCCATATAAAAGACCTTCATCGATCTCTCTCTCTCTCTCTCTCTCTCTCTCTCTCTCACACACACACACACACAACCTTCTCTTTTGCCGCCACCTTTGCCCTTCTCTCCTATGATAAACCTCACATGGAACTGTTTGGGCTGGTGTGATCTGTCTGGAACCGCACGATGAACACAACAGTGTTGCAGTGAATCAAGAGAAAGGAGGGAGGAAGGGCTTAGGAAAGGAGTGGAGAGGGAAGGGGGAAGATGAGAGAGGAAGAGGGAGAGAAAGAGCTGGAGGAGGGAGGGAAGAAGAGAATGAAGAAACCAGAGTCTAGTGTGTTGTGAGAAAATGGCCCCTATAGACTCCTAGGGAGTTGGCTTGCTAGGAGGTGTGGCTTTGTTGGAGGAAGTTTGTCTCAATCATTTCCTGTTGCCTGCTGACCCAGCTGTACAGCTCTGAGCTCCTATTCCAGGACCAGGTCTGCCTTCATGCTGTCATGCTTCTCCCCTTGCCGATAATGGACTGAACCTCTGAACTGTAGTCAGCCCCAATGAAATGTTTTCCTTTATAAGACTTGCTATGGTCATGGCGTCTCTCACAGCAATAAGAAAACACAGGCCCTGAGCCATAAACTTCAAGTCTGCCCCCAGCCAGTTAGTTCCCACTTCTTGAAAGTTCCAGAACCTCCCCAAATAGCACCACTAGCTGGGGGACAGTTTGCATTCAAACAATAATGATCACCTGTGCAAACTTCGAGAACAAGCAAGGATAACCTCCACGGCTAGGAGTCTGCAGTGATGAGCAAAGAGCTGGGGAGGATAGTAGGGTCAAGACAGGGTTGTTCTAGAAGAGCTGAAGCTCCTGTTCCCCATGGGTCACACGTGTGCATAGGTGTGCGTGTGAAAATACACCCAGCTCTTGAAAGTCCTGCAGTACACTGTGTGGGTGCTACAGTTTGATAAAAACTTAGAAAATGCACAAAGGGCCGGAAGAGTCAATGGAGGAGAACTGAGGCTGGGAGAGAAGAGGAGGTGTGGTCAAAGAAAACCAGGAGGGCATTTCAGCCATGGGGCTACGGGACCTCGCAGAGAGACGCTGATTCTGTGGGAGGATTATTTGGGGCAGAGAGATCATTGAGGGAGTCTCAAGTTCTTAGGGTAAATACAGCAGGGTCAGGCTGGGAAAGGAGCACGGTTTGGAGACCAGGAAATGTCCTCTGAAGAGGCTGAGTCCCAAGGGGCAGCAGCACAGGGTGGTGTATCATTCCTGTGGGAAGATGTGAGACCTCAAAGAGCTGCCTAGATTGGTTGTTTCTGGAGATGTCAATATTTTTCAACAAGAGATCAATATTGAAAGTGAGACAGCTCTAGAGAAAGAATCAGCTATCTGGGAAATCCCAGTTTCATCATTTGCCAGGTGTGTTTGTGAACCCAAGAGATAATTCAGAGAAAGAGAGTGAATGGGAGTTGGTCCAGGCTGGGAATTGTGGGAAAACACAGGTTTCTCGAAGAAAGAATGAGCCCAGTAGCAGAAAATGTGTTTCTAGAATCAAAGTCCTGGAAAGAGAGTATAAAAAGTAGGCAACAGAAATATGTTTGAATAATCAGTGGCTCTAAATGTCATACATGTGGTGAAAGACTCCCAGCAAAACCCAAAGGGAGTCAGTTCAGAATTACATTTATATATATCACAATCAAACCTCCAAAAATGTAAGACAAAGGCTTTTCCTTAGAAACAGCAATAGAAGAGAACTTGAGACTTATAGAATTACCATGGAAAGACCAGTCATGTTTTCATCAGGAACTTGGGCATCTGAGAACAATAAAACAGCAATTTTTAAATATATATATTTGATAGAGCTAGAGAGATGACTCTGCAGTTAAAAGCTCTTGCTGCTCCTGAACTCGAGGACCCATGTTCAGTTCCCACCACCCCACAAGGTGGCTCATAAACATCTGTAACTCCAATTAGAGATCTGGTGGCTTCTTCAGACCTCCTTGGGTACTTGGTACATACATGATGCACATCCATGCATATATGAAGATAAAAGACTCATACACATATAATAAGCAAATTAAAAAAGCAATTATATTTTGAGACAGATATAACTTGTGACTGGTAAAGATAACACCTCATGTTGCCTCCCCCAGTTGCCTATCACATACACCAAACTCAGAGTATGGAGTATTGATAGTCCATGTGTATGCGTGTATGTATGTGACTGTATGTGCGTATATGTATTTACGCATGTGTTGGTGGTCATGAGTATATAGATTCATGTAAATTTAACCACAGTCAAGATTCCAAAGTGTTCCATAACAATATGGGGTCCCTCATGTTACCCCTTTACAGTCATGCCCACTTCCCCTCTAGTCTCTAGCCTTTGCAAATCATTGTGCTCCTAACTCTATACTTAGAGTATATAGAGTAATGTTAATATTTTTTGGAAATGGAATGGCACGATATGTGACCCTTTGAGACTAACTCTCTTAGTTCACTAGAATGCCTTATAGACTCACACATTTTATACCTACTAGTACATGGTTCCCTTTTATTACTGAACAGGATTTTTTCTGGATAGCTGTAACTATCAATTTGACACAGCCTAGAATGGCCTGGGAAGAGAATCTCCATTAAGAAATTGCCTAGATCAGATTGGACCGTGGTGTGTCTGTGGGAGATATTTGGGATTGCTACTTGATGTAGGAAGGCTAGTCCACTGTGGGTGGCACCAATTCCTGGGCAGGAGGAGGTCCTGAGCTACATAAGAGAACTAGCAGAGAGTCAGCGTGCTGCCAACTCACAAGCAGCATCTTCCACGATTCCTATCCCATTTCTTCAGCTGTGAGGTAAGTTTGGTTGGAGGTATTGCTGTGTGGAAGAACAAGAAGGCTTATCTTCAATCTCCTGCTTTGTCTTCTTTTACTGATCGGCTGGGATCTGCAGTTGTAAGCTGAAAAAAAAAAAAACTTTTTGCCCCTACGTTGTCTTTCGTCAGGATTCTTTGTTACACCAGAAAAATAAAGGCAGAGCAATATTCCGTGGATGGCTATACCACGTTTAATCATCTCACTGTGGTAGAACACACTGTAGTATTTCTAGACTTCAATTATTACATATAAAATGTCTATATGTTTTTGTGAGCTTATGTTTCCATTTTCCTGGAGTAAATGCCCAAGAATAAAATTGCTAGGCCATGTGAAAGGTATATTTTTAGTGTGACAGTCTGAATGCTCATGCCTCCTGCCCTTGAATTCCTGTGTTGAACCCTAATCTTTTTTGCCTCAGAAGATGAGGTCTTGAAAAGTGATGGTCAGGAGGTAGAATGACAGCAGCCTTACAGAAAGGGCCCGGATGCTGCCTGGCCTCATGCACCACAGGAGGAAACGGCAGGAAGGCACTATGTGTAAGCCAAAAAAATCCCCATATCTGAGAGCCAGATCCCCAAAATATCAGCAATTGGATCTGGCTTTCAGAACTGTGGAAATGAATGTCATTTGTTTAATCCACCCTGCTTGGGTTATCTTGTCACAGAATCCTGGAAAGACTAAGACACTAAATTCTGGCTGACCTGGAACTCACTTTGTAGACTAGGCTGGTCTCAAACTCAGAGATCCACCTGCCTCTGCCTCCTGAGTGCTGAGATCAACGTGTGTCCCATGATGTTCAGTCCTGACATTAAGAAGCCACCCAGTTGTTCTTTGGAGTGCTGTGAGGTCTACATTTCTACGGGCAGTTCTGTTTAGTTTCTTAGCCTCTAGCCCAGCATTTGATAATGTGTGTTTTGTCAGTTTTCATCTGAGCTCCTCTCATAGATGTGCGGTGACGTACATACAGTGAAGTCCTTAAATTTTCACTTCCTTGAGAGATGATCCAAAGACAGCTCATTTCCTCTCTTTACATTTTTGCTATACATACATTCCCTGGGATGAAATGTGCTTGTGTCTTTTGTACATTTTTTAATTGAATTGTTTGGTTCTTCATTGATAAGATCTGCTAGTTCTTTACCAGTGGCATATATTAGATATTTGAAAGACATTCATATTAATCTATGCTTTTTCATCTTCTTAAAGTCAAAGACAAATGTTTTTAATTTTTGTAAACTCCTGTTTATCAATTTTTTTTAAATGGAGCATGTGTTTGGCTTCAAGTCTAGCCTAGCCCTAAACCCTGGATATTTTCTTCTGTTATTTTTAAAATAATACTTTTATCGTCTTAGATTAATCTGTGCTCCATTTTGAATTCTTCAAAAAGAATGTGTGTGTAGTTTAGAATTTGTTACATCTATTTCAATCTGTATGACTTTTTAAATTAGAGATTGTTATGATGAATCTTTTAAATATAGCTTTTCTCTCTCTCTCTCTCTCTCTGTGTGTGTGTGTTCATGTCTGTGCAGGCTTACACAGAGGCCAGTGGAAGATGCCACAACTCCTCCTCCTCATCCCTGCTTTACCCTGAGACAGGGTCCTTAGCTGTGTTTGGACTAGGCTGATGGTCAGCAAACCCCAGCATCCCTCCTTCTTTCTCACCCCTCCATACTGCCGGGGTCACAGGCAGGAGTGGCCTCACAGGCTTTGAAAGACCTTGTCTTGTTTGTGATCATAGGAGGAAGAGATTAAGCTTTTTTTTTTTTTTTACCATTAAGTGTTATATTCTCTGTAAGTTTACTGCATATGTTTATAATCAAACATATATTTCTCTTTTATAAAGCATTTATTTCATTTTAATTATGTATATACAGGAAGTGTGTGCATGCACACATGAATGCAGGTACCCACAGAGGTCCGAGGTATTGGATCCCTTAAAGCTGGAGTTAATTCTGTCAGTTGGCAGCTGTGTGATGTGAGCACTTAAAAAGTGGCATGTGCTCCTAACTGCCGAGCCATCTCTCCAGCCCTTCTATCTCGATGTCTTCTTGCTTTATTTTTGAGACAGCATGTCTCTGTGTCACCCTGGCTGTCCTGGCTCTGTAGATCAGGCTAGACTTGAACTCAGAGATCCTCCTGCCTCTGCCTCCCCAGATTCCCTGGAACTGAAGGTACTGATGGCTGTGAATCACCATGAGGGTTTGATGGTGGTCAGAGTAGATGTCTTGTGTGATTTCAATTCTTTTGCTGTGCTGAGGTTTATTTTATTACCCAACACATGATATGTATATGGACCGTGGAACATATATGTGAAAAGAATGGTTCTCTGGTGGTTGGGATGATTCTGGATGACGGTGGGAGAAACTGGCCACTTATGTGAGGCATGAATGGTTAACAGACTTGTGTTAGAAGCTTTCTCTGCCAATAAAATAAGACAATTTAAGCCATATTAAATGTATAAAAGCAGGTTTATTTGGGGGCAAGTCTTGGGCAGGCTTTCTGGTCTCAGAAAATGAGGCAGGGAAATCAAGATGCAGACAGGGAGATGGAGGGGGCAGAGAGAGAGAAAGAGAGAGAGAGAGAGAGAGAGAGAGAGAGGTGGTGGCTGGGGTGGCTGGATGGACCTTATTATATCCACAATCCATAACACACACCTGGTGCACCTAGCAGGGACAGGTGCAGATATAAGCTGTTGCTAGCTTCCTGACAGGGTTAGCGTTAGGTCCTGGGTTTGAAACCTAACACTGAGATCCCTACTTGACAGGGTGAAGGTGACCATATCTTACATGGACAGTTGTGGGGGTGCTGACGTGTCTTGAGAAAAGTAACACTGGGCCCTGAATAGTACAGTGTTAGCAGGGCCAGGCGTAGGGAGGTGCCTGCTGTCTTGAAAGGCACCCAAACTTAAGCCTGACCGCAATGGAACACAAACACGGAGTTTAGCAGAATGCTGGGTTGGTCCCTGAAGTCAAGACTGACTTCAGCAAATCTGCCATACCTCACACAGCACATACACCTTACCAACAGTGTGTCCTGTCCCAGGCTAGTCCGACAGGAGGAAGCTCAGGCCTTGAGGTAGGAGGCCGCCTGAGACTTCACCCTTCCAGATGCTGCATTAGCATTTTAATAGGGGCTTTCTGAGCTGCCTCCCCAGGGTCACAGTGCCTGGGGCTGCTGTGAGCAGGTACTTCCAGCCGGGAGAGTCCCCAGCTCGTATCCCTGCAGAGAGGCTTCCTGCTGCCTCTGGATGGAAGCGGGTGTGGGAAGGAGGAGGACAGCCTCCTAGGAATGGGAGGGAGATAGATGGGCGCTGGGAAAACGGAAACAGGTTAATTCATTCTCCTTCCTGGATGAATAACCATATCTGCCCAGAAACAGAGCAGGTTCCTGGGGTGTGACTGTGTTAATTGCCTGCCTGGCAGGGATGAGGAAGGACAGGACAAGCGATGGGGATACTAGGTGAAGGAGAGTGGTTTTGAGCCCGGGTTTCCTTTGTGAGAAGAATGTGATGGCGCAGTTATGGTCTCAGGGATAGAACGATGCCGAGCAGGTTGCCCTCCAACCGCAAAGCCACACCTGAAACCCAGCACTGGGCTACCTCACATGCCTTGAGGCCCTTGGGATTCTCTTCCTGCCCCCTTGCTTATCTCTAAGCAGACCTGCTCCTAGCCTGTGAGGAGCCCTGTCTTTGACTCACGGCTGCCAACGCACTCTCCCTCTGCCGGCTTCTGACATTCTACCTCCCAGCACTTCCCGTGGTTAGTACTTGCTCCCTGGCCATGGAATAGTGCAGCTCGGGCTGTAAAAGCTGCGCTGAAGTGAATCCCTCTCCACCCCGACCCCCATACCCCAGGGACACACACACTCTCTTGGCCCAGCACCTTCCCAGCTCCTGAGGGCACGTCCTCTTCCTTTTCCCCCTCTGTCCTCAGACGACCTCACCCTGCTCAGCGAAAGGTGCTCTCTGCAGCCTCAGGCACTGTTCCGGCCTCCATATAATCTGAATAACTGGCCTCCCCTGGTTTCCTGCAAAATCTAGATTCTAGATGCCTTCTGCCTCCTAAAGCCTCCCCAGTATGCAGTCAGCCCCTCTCAGAAAAGGCGTGATTCTCAGAGGAAAGAAATGTTCCCAAAAGTCATGTTTGGAAGTGACTGTGTTTGAAAAAGAAAAGCAACCCAGGATGTTAAAAATCACTTTTCTGAAGCCAAATCCTGCAGGCTACCAAATCCCAAGTTCTCTGTCCTGCCTATTCGCAAGACCCATGATAGCACGATCCTAGCCAATTTCTGTTCAGGATTCTTTCTCTGGATAGGTCTTAGGATTTATCTAATAGAAATACTTCATTTGGGGGATTCTCTACCCTGTGATTTTTTTTTTTTAAATCAGATATTTGGTTCAGCATGTGGTTCCCATTTCTAGAGCTGACTTCTCTTCCATAGTCATATAGAAAGGTTTTGACAGTTCACGAGGCTTTTCCAACTTTAACCTCTGCTTTGCAGAAAAGATGGCTTTGTCCAGCGAGGGCCATCTAACACCAGTCTGTATCTGCTCTGAGGCTCCTTGAGAGGTTTGGCAGACAGCCAGCTCAACATTTTTTATTTTCTGCAGTCTTAATTTTCATATATTCATAACAATTTCCCCAAATGACAAAAATCCCAAAATGGGAGCAGTTGTCCAATTTAGGGCCCTGTCTTTCAAATCACAATTGACAGTAAATGCAGTTGAGGAAAACTCAGCCGCTAGTGCACACGTGCAACGAGCACACACACACACACACACACACACGAATAATTTCATGCACTCAGGGAGTCCTTCACTCTCTAAGTAAAGAAACCCTCATAAGATTGACATGGGCTGAAAGATCAATAGCAGGGTGGCTAGTGAAAATATGCCTAAATGGGCAAGTGAAACGAAACTGATTGTAAGGTAGAAAACCACCCAGGGGGAAATCTGAAGGCTTGTGGGAACCAGAGGACAAACATGATGATCATTGTTAAAGTAATTAACCCAAACAACTTTTGGGTAAATTCCAGGGAGTCCTCACCAGGGAAACTGATCCTTTTAACAAATTGGTTTCCAGTAAATTCTTTTCGAGCTGAGTGGCTTCAGGGGAATGAATGCTGATTCATTAGTTGGCAGACTCACCCATGTCTTTAACTTTTCCTTGTTTCCTGGTCTTTCCCCCTACAGAGTCACGGGTACCAGGGTTGCTAGGCCCACACCTCCTTCTTCCTACAGTCAGATGGGCTGGCCCTCATCACAGTCCAGTGGGAATGGACACTCAGCTGACCCCTCTGCTTACCTGCTCTCTTTCCTATTGTAACTCCGTGGCTATCGGACCAGACTCTTGTCCTTAATTAAAGGCTCCTTGTCCTAGACTCTGGGTCTCTCAGTTACGCTGTGGTATCTCCTAGATGTCCAGAGTTCAGCATGTTTAATACTGAGCTCTCCTTTGTGTTCTAAATGTGTGCCCACTGTCAAATCCAGGGAACCATTTTTTTAAAATATTTATTTATTTATTATATGTAAGTACACTGTAGGTGTCAGATCTCTTTATGGATGGTTGTGAGCCACCATGTGGATGCTGGGATTTGAACTCATGACCTTTGGAAGAGCAGTCAGTGCTCTTACCCGCTGAGCCATCTCTCCAGCCCCAGGGAACCATTTTAAAATCTCTTTCCCCCACAGTCACCAAATGTAAGCTATGGAGCCATTTCTCTCTGCTGCCTCTACATGCTGCCCCACCCTTCTACCTGGGAGCTCCTGCTCCTGGGTACTTCTTTTGGGTAAGACCACCGCCCTTGGCCTACCTGTTTTTGAGCTATTCCCAACACAGCTTCCAGGCAGGAAGTTCTGTGCTTCCTTCCCCAGGAGTTTTGCGCTCAGCTCGCTGGATCACTGTGGTACTGTGGCCACAGACTGGTTATCTCGGGGCTCCTGGAAGACAGGCCAAATCTAACCTGGCTTTATTGACCCCAAGTCTAGTACATGGTGAACATTCGTCAAAGGAACCCCTGAGTTCATGGCATCCCAATGTTGATCTTGACAGTGGCAAGCAGAGCTAGAGAGTCCCATAGGAAGCACCCAGGGGAGACACAGTGTGCCCAGACAACTTTGAAAGGCTAAGGTAAACCATATAGCATTTCGCCCTAGCTAGATTCACTTCCATCCTTTTGCCTCCCCATGACTGTATTACAGAGTACAGCCTCCCTGACCTGCTGTGTCTGGATAGAGCGAAGGTGCCACACATATGGGCAGATTGTGTGTACAAATTGAGTTCAGCTCTGCCTCAGGCTGGAGGCTCATTTTGGATGCTGGGTTCTCTCCTCCTGCTGCATCACACTTCAATCATAGAAACTCTGACCCTGGCTTGGCTAACCTTCACAGCACCGAGAAGCCAGGCATGTGACATGATGGCAGTTGAAAAGGTCACGTGGTTTAAAGCCTTGTTAGGTCAGGCCTTCAGGAGCCTCCATGCTGAGCCACTCCATCAACAGCAGTAATCTGTGTCCAAAGACACAGTCCTGGCAGGTCATACTCCTTTCCAGCCCATTGTCTCGTGGGTACTCCAGGTATAGGTGATGTCACCAAGAGGGCAGCCAAGCAGGAGGTGGCATCTGGTGCCCAAGTCTAGCCCAACAGGCCAACTCCCGTTGGCAAGAAAGATAAACGGCTAATTGACCATGACGGGATCAAGCCGTTGCCATGTGCTCTCTGAGAAAGGAGAAAACTATTTGAAAATAAAAGTAGGCAGCTTCTATAAGGCACAGCATGCCTTGAACTTACAAATGACTGTGAACACTGACTTGCGGGTCAGGGAGAACTTGTCTGAGTTCGATGCACAGGATTCATGTGAGAGACAGGCATGGGCTTGGAGATACACCATAGATAAAGTGTTTGCCATGTGAGCGTGAGGACGGGAGCTTCGACGCTGAGACCCCATGCGAAAGCCACCTGTAATCCCAGAACTCAGGAGGCATGGCTAGCCACTCGAGCTGGAACTGTGAGCTCCAGGTTCAGATTCCAATTCAATAAATAAGCTAGAGAACCACTGAGGGAGAAAGCTGATGTCAACTTTGGTTTTTCACATGCACGCAGAAACGTGTGCTCAGACATGCAAACATGGAACTTTCTCTTTGTTTCTCTGTCTCCCTCTGTCCCTGTTTCTCTTGCACACACACAAACACACACACACACACACACACACACACACACACGATCCATGTTTCTGAGCACTGCCTGAAGGGAAGGGTGTTACTGGATGATCCGATTGGAGGCAGAGTCCTCTGTTACAGCTAGAGCATTCTTCAGTGTGTTAGAGCTGTGTTCTTTGTTTAAAAAAAAAAAAAAAAGACCAAGGTGCTTTATGTGGGAGGCAGAGACAGGTTCACTGGCCAGTCAATCTAGCCTATTTGGAGAATTTCAGGCTAATGTCTCAAGAAAGTGAACATGTCTGAAAGAGCAACATTGGAGGTAGCCTCTGGCCTCTGCACCTACATATACTCATGCAAAACATATGAGCAGTGCATGTATGTGCGTGTGCACACGTGTACATGCATACTTATGCATGCTCTCACATACATGTACAGAAGCCAGGGAAAGATGCTTAGCTGGCATAGCACCATGGTGACATAACTAGTCTGTGGGGAATTGTTCATGTGCACCTTAGTCCTCTAACTAAGTTATCAATTACCTGAACACTGTGGCACACACCTTTAATACCAGCACTAGGGAGGCAGAGGCAGGCAGAGTCCTGTGAGTTCGAGGTCAGCCTGATCTACATATTGAGTTCTGGCTAGCCAAACTTACACAAAGAGACTCTGTCTCAAGAAAAAAAGTGTGAGTTTGAGTGTGGGGGCTGAAGATATTAGTCATGTTTGGGCCTTGAAATGAATGTCTTTATGCCAACTCCAAACTGAGCCTATGGAGATGGTACTGTCTGTTGCACCTGACAATGCACACTTGTTAGCTCTCCCATGGAGGACAGTTTATTATCATGTGTCGGAAACTGCAAAAGGGCTCACAACCCTCTCACAAAGAAACTGTATAGAGGAAGAGCTCATTGGAGTATTCAATGTCCTTTCGATTGGCTGGTATAGGGTTCATTATAAACTTTATGATTATTGTTCCTTTAGTGATCTGTACCAATAGTGCACAATATTGTCTGTGTATAATGATGGCCCCGTGAGTGAAGCAACTTTCACAGAAAAGGGAGCCCATCTAGATGGGTGCAGCAAAATCCTTCATAACGTCCTAGGCATGAGAAGGGGAAAGTTTCTTCACATCCAAGCAGATGTTGGTTGCCTCTGGGTGTTGTTTGTTTATTTTTTTAAATGTAGCACAATCTGATATCACAATAAAATAGTTCTTGAGATTTGAGGGGTTCTAGGTAAAGATAAAAAGGATGAGTGATAATACAACTCAACAAGACTAGAGGGAGATGGGACTTTGGTTTGGACAGAGCCAGGGTGGAGCTGGGCACAGACAAGAGACCCATGGCTGCCTGGTGGTTTCTCACACAGAAGGAACATGGAAAGAACAGCTAATCTACATTGGGAAAATGTTGGAACCCTTACCGAGGCCTCCCTGGGAAGGCTTCTGGCTCTGAAATGAGCAATATCTGAATGAATTTTCAAGGGACCACAAGGACAATCCTCACCCACTCCCCCTACAGCTACTTGCCACCAAGATGGTCATGACATCATGTCTGAAGAGGCACCAAGACCCTTGAAAGAAAAGAAAGACAGAACTCAAGGAGGGCATAGCTCTGAGAACTTTGGTACTGAAGAAGGGCTTGTAGGTCTCCATTGGGTGGAGGTTAGGGCATAGCTTTGGGGATGTCTTCAGGGTCCTCAAAGCACAGGTTAGAGTTGAACATGGGCAAGTATTCGTAGTATGCAAAGAATCTAGAACATCAGAGCTTAGTTCTGTGTAGTAAGACCTGAACAATTGGGTGGATGGATGAATTCAAGGCCTCATGCCAAGCATTCATGGCAGCGATAGGATTCCTGTTGGATCTGGCATTCATCACTCTGAGTTGGCAAGTCACTGCGACTAAGAAACATTCATAATCACATTTTTGGATATATTGATGAACTTGGTGGTTATACTGTCAGAGAGAGGAGTCTTGTATGTGTGCAAAGAGGCCTAAGGCAGAGTTCTGTTTTACAGCAGACAGCCAGTCACCTCTCGCCACACATATGTCCTCCTTCTTGAGCTTTTAGTAATCTGTTAGGGCCAACTATACAAAATCAGAGACAATGGGTTTGTACTGAGCACAATGGTGCCTTATGGAGCCAAGGGAGAAGAGTCACTATGCCATGTGAGAGACAGTTGTGGATGTAAACCAGGTGGCAGCAAATATCATGTAAGGTAGAGTAAAGTACAGAAAAGAAAATGTAGGGAAGCCGGTGGGCCCTCCCCAGGCCTGGGCTTTGCTTGCATTGGCACTGGGGCGGATGTGCATGCACAGGGTTTATTTGCAAACAAGCAAAGAGGAACCCAGAGCACTTTGATCACATGCCTCCATCTTAATCAGTTCTGTATATTTATTACTGGATATTAAGATAAATATCTACAAACTGGGAAATTCAATTATTAAATTATTTACCTTCTAACCAGATTACCCCTAAAATTTATTTATATTCTTTCACATTCTTGTGCTTCGTCTCAGACTCTAGGCTGCTGAAGCTCATAGACTATTTGAATTCACTCATGCTTCTTTGGGCCAAATTAAAACATAAAGATAGAATGAAGTCATTCATGCGCATTCAAACTTTACACATCCCGTATAGATCAGTGGGGACAAGTTTGGAAGATGCACCCCAGCATCCGAAAAATGGAAGAATGAAAATGTATTACAGATCTCATGCATAGCTTAGTCAAATGATTGCAGTAAATGAATCGAAATATATCACAGAACTTGTTCATAGACTATTCAAAATGATTGTCAAAGAACTGAAATAAATCACAAAATATATGCTTAGATTATTCAAAACGATCCCTGTACAGTTTCATCTAAAAAAAAAACAAACAAAACAAAAACAAAAACAAAAAAAAAATAGCTTTTACATCGGTATTATCAGCAGTAAAGGACAGTGTACTATTTCAGCCTAAATTGACTGTCCTACTTTCTCCCCAGGGTAGCATTCTCCGAAGGATCCAGCTGTGATACAGGCAGAAAGGGCAGATGTATCTGAGTGGTCCACTATTTTCTTCAAACTGATTTCCATGAAGACCTCTATCCAATCCTTATAATCTGTTTATCTTTACAATAGGGTCATTAGGCACCAACAGTAAAGTCTGGACCCTTCTCCTGGGAAAGGCACTTCGAACCTTCCTCATGGTTCTTCACGTCTGTTCTCCACGCATTCTCCCGCCAGCGGTGGAGAAGATGTCCTTTTCTGGTCCAGGAAAAGGAAGCTTCATGGCACTGTGTATGGCTGAAGGTCAGCTTCCCTTCATCTTCTGCTAACATTTCTGGTTGTGGGATTTCTGAATCATTGGAGGACACTTGTCTGAAGGGCATCTGTGGAGACCCTGGGTTCAAACTCCAAACATCTTTGATGCCTCCAAAGAGAATTGTTTAGTCCTAGGAAAGACCAAAATCCAAACTCCAATTGGCAGAGCAGAGAGGAGCTGAAAAGGTGAGCTTTTTCCCCATCTTAGAAGAGAAATTGGATGACTAAGGACAATCATCTTCCTGACAGATTGTGATCTTGGTCAGCCCGGCTCTGCTGAGTCACTCTGCTAAATAGTTCCCCTCAAGTGGCGCAGCTGCCACCTGCCCGCAGAGGCACCAGGGGCCACCTGATCCCAACCACAACTTCAGCTCTCACTACTTGGGGTGTTTCTGATGCTGTGTTTGCTTTGTTCTTGGGTTAAATGCATAATATGTACACAAAATTATGTATTAGGTAAATGTTCATATTCAACTCCATGTCAAAATTAAAGTTAGCATGATCATAGAATTGTTTGGCTTAACCATGCCTTCTTCTAAGCAATAATTTATTCTATTTTATGGAGTGTTCCTTGAAGAATGTTCAAGAAAAAAAAGGAAGTTGCAAAATAATAGGTAGTGTTCTCTCCCTCTCTGAGTAACTAACAAACCACCAAGAGCTGTCTTCATGAGGCTATGCATGTGAGGAATCATTTTTTTTAAAGATTTATCTTCATGTTTACTTATGTGTCTGTGTGTGGGAATGTACATGTTAGTACAGGTTCCTGGGAGACCAGGGAAGGGTCACATTCCCGGAGCTGGAGTTATAGGTGTTGTCGGTTACCTGACATGTGTTAAGAACTCAGCTCATCTGGAAGAACAGCAAGTGCTCTCAGCCGCTCAACCATCTCACCCAGAGGAGTCTAATATTCATTTATTTTTTCTTTTCTCGAGTGAGCGATCATTTTATTGTATGTTTATATTGCTTTTGCAATCAAAGTGTCAAATTTTACAGGTGAATAGGCACCAGGACAGTGTAAGACTGGGAGATTTTTTCCAGGGATAAACCATCTCCCTAACTAAGCTATCCGCTCATTCACTGCAATTTATTCTCATTTCCTCTTTGTCTTGTACTCTCTCTGTAGATGAGGGAAGTGTTGAGCCTCTGCTCTGAACTGAGGAGACTATGCATTCGTTTTCACGTGTCATTGTGAAAATGTCTAAACATAAGAACCCAGCAAGAAAGCATGGCGCTCTTCTCATGAGCACCCATGATTGTCCACTTTCTGCCCAGAGCCTCCACATTCTGCCCCTGCTCCGTAGCTGCAGCCTAGATGGGGAGCTTGCTTTGATTGATGTGAGAAGACCTACTCCCCTGTCCCTGCATTGTGGGTGGCAGCTTCTTCAGGGAGTAGTCCAGATAAAAAATGGAGGGAAGACCTTCCCACCTTCTGCCGGCTTGGTTCTCATGCCCCTGAGTTCATTTGCTCCTGTGCTGCTGCTCCTGCAGCCCCTTGTGATTCCTTTGCCTGTAGCAGAACCAAACTTTCAGACTAGGGACCAGCAGCTCTCCAGGAACCTTCTGAAACATCGAGTCTTGTGGACTGAACAACTACCATGATTTTACTGCTATAAATAACTTTTTACCCATGCTTTTTTAAGCAACCCTAATTAAACTCACGGGGACACAGAAGGTGAGAAGGAGGACACGGTAGAAGGAGAGGAGAAAGAGAAATATAAAGAGGAGAAGGAGCTGAAGGAGGAGGAGGAGGAGGAAGAGGCCATAAAAGTAGAAGGGAAAAGTTGTTTGGGAAGAAGGGATCAGTGGAGTTTGGGAGTACAAGAGAGAGCAATGGGGTGGATATGATCAAAACATTATATACATGTCTGAACTCTCATAATGAGATCTATTGCTGTATATAATTAATATACACTAAAAAGTTACCTATTGCCAGGCTGTGGTAGTACATGCCTTTAATCCCAGCACTTGGGAGGCAGAGGCAGGCGGATTTCTGAGTTCGAGGCCAGCCTGGTCTACAGAGTGAGTTCCAGGACAGCCAGGGCTATACAGAGAGAAACCCTGTCTCAAAAAAACCAAAAAAAAAAAAAAAGTTACCTATGCAAAAAGCACTTGTCATATCTGAATGTGTGTGGGCACACAAGGACCACTGTGCACACTTGGAGGTCACCCCACAATATATCAGAATTGGTTCATTCCTTCTACTATATGGGGCATGAGATCAAACTTGGGTCATAAGTTTGGCAGTAAGCTGTGGAGCAGTGGACCGTGCCACCAGACAGAAGAACTGGTAAGGTAGTAGCAAAGTTCAGAATCCTGATAAAACTCATAATTGAGAATGGCAGGAGTATGAACTAGCTCCTGACCAGACTCCTAACCTGGAGCAAGTGACCATGACACCCTACTAAGAGGACCATGACAACCGGTCACATTCCTCCATGCTAGAGTTCTCCATGCTAATGAGGTATTTAGGGACCCCAAGTGTTTAGCCAATGAGATCCCTTCCCAGGCATCTGGTTCATCCTAAGTAAATCACATGCATCCTCATGTGCCATGAATAAAGCAGTTTGGACAAACAAGAACCAGCTCCTTTATCAAGGACCACAGGTGAGGCATGAGGTTTCATCATACAGAGCAGTGCCTAAGCTGCCTGTCCAAGGCCATTTTTCAGTTCCTCTGAACTCCTGGTACTCACTCTGAGCTACACTGGATTCCCCCAACCTGGGCCTATTGCAGGCCCATTTGAGGGCCCCAGTAGTGTCTGGGTACATGGGAGGATGGGAGCCCCCCAGTCTTCACAGTTCCCAGCGGTCTCTGGGTGCACAGGAGTTTAAGAACCACAGCCTGTCCCATACCCCACTATTTCTCACTGGGAGAAACATGGGCTGGGACCCCAACCTTAGACTGCGTCTCACCTCCCTGAGCGGCATGTTGGCCACCCATGAGCTTGGCACCCCAGCAGTGACGGAGAAAGGAGCATAGCACCCCTGTGCTCAGCCTTCCTGAGCAGCCTATCAGCAATGTTCCTGCACCCCAGTGATGCAGACCCACAGGAAGCACCTTCACCCAACCAGCCCACCTCCCAGGTCCTTGAATATACCCTTGAAACAAAATATTAAGACAAAAATCATGGCCATTTAAGTAAAGGAATAAGAACATAAGTAAGAAAAATAGAATATTAAAAAAATATAATAACTAAAAATGAAAACTCAATAGATTGGCTAAATTTACAGACAAAAAATAAATCAGAGGCAAGGTTAGATAATTAGGAACTCTAGAGACTAGGAAATGAGCTGTTTGAGAGATCTGTGGGCAATAAAAGACCCTGTGTTGGTAAGATCAGAGTCATAGCAGAGAGAGAGAGAGAGAGAGAGAGAGAGAGAGAGAGAGAGAGAGAGAGAGAGGAGGAGGAGCAGAAGGCATATGATCGTTGCAAACTTTTGACAACAGGCATAAAGTTGTGATTTCTAAACAGAAATGGTAAAACAAATTCCTGAGAGAGAGAGAGAGAGAGGCCTAGAGTAACCCACGCCAGGACAGAGCACAGTCACATTTCTGAAAATTGAAAGACAATTTTAAACAGTCCATGACTCATCCAGGTGAAGCCAGGAGGAGGTGGGCAGCTTTCCCCAAGTACTGATGGAAAAGAAAAGGTTTCCTTTCCAAATTCCATGCCTGGCAGTACTGTTCTTCCTCTCTCAGTTGGATTCTGTCTGTTTTCCCCTTTAGTGTGCCTTGTAACTTCTTGATAAGAACATGAGATCTGAAATAAAGGGGTTGCAGTAAATAGCTCTTTAGTGATATGGCGGGAGAGGTGTGGGCCTGCTATCGGTGATTCAGTCTTCCTGATCCTGCAGCGGTGCACTGTGAACTACACACATGCAGGTCCATTTATAATGTGTTTATCTTTATTTAGTGTGTGTGTGTCACACTCCAATATACATAGAAACATACATGTGGGCCACATGTGTGTGGAGGTCAGAGGACAACTCTCAAGAGTCAGTTTTCTCCTTCTACCCTGTGGGTTTAATCTTCAAAACCTACTCAATGTAAGTCATGACATGAATTGCAAAATTAATAACCACATGGCCATCTTAATAGATGCAAGAAACAGACATCTGATGAAACCTAATATCTCCTCTTGGTTAAAATGATTAGCGACCAGGTCTAGAATACCATATGCTTGTCCTGTTTAAGAGTAACTGTAAAAATGCCCACAGTTTGTATGTTTTATGATAAAAGATATCATCAATCTGGTGTGGAGAATGCTAGCCAGCACAATAAGTTACAAAAAAGAAATAGAAGTTTTGCACTGTGCACAGTCCTTCTCTATAAAAATCTACAGGATGGAAAAGTAGAATATTAGATCTGAGAAGTGAACTTAGCAATGTCCTAAGACACTATCTCTATATAATATCAGGTATTAAAATCTGACTTATTCATAGTAGCAGCCATGTATGTAGTACTCATAAATAAATCTGGCAAAGGCGTGTTAGGTAGCTGTTTCCTCCACTTTGAGACATTCCCTCCTGGAACGACGCAATAGGAGGCTTTCGAAACTCACTAGAAAATACTAAGACTGTGCAGCTTTTACTTTTTCAGCATTAAGTCTGAAACTATAAATCTTTAAAGATAAGAGAGATAAAAATGTGGGAAGGCCTGCGGAGACAGCTCAATGGTAAGAGTTTGCTGACTTTAAATCCCCAAAGCCAGGCATGGCTGTGTGTGCGTGCCTATTGCCCCAACACCGGAGGGCAGTGGCCAGTAGGTCCTAGAGGCTAATTGCCTGGAGAGCCAGGCTGAAACAGTGAGCTCCCTGTTAGTGACAGACTCTGTCTCCAGGCAAGAAGGCAGAAAGCAATGGAGGAAGACACACAATGTCTTCCTCTGACCTTTGCATATGTGTGCTTGGGCCTACAAGCTCAAACTAAGGCAATGTACACACACACACACACACATACACACACACACATACACACACACACATACACCACATTTTAACTTTGCTTTAGGCAAAGAGTTTTAAGATATGACCCCCAAACACACAATCTAGAAATACATTAGTATAATTAGTCCTTTTCAAATTTAAAACTTCTGTTCTTTGAAAAGTTTTAAATGGGTAGAAAAGACAAGCTATATAGACTGGGAGAAAAAAAATGTTATACAATCATTTTACATCTTTAATTGTTTAACTTTAATTTTATGCATATGGGTGATGTGTGTGTGTGTGTGTGTGTGTGTGTGTGTGTACTTACTGCCTGTTTGCCTGGTGCCTGTGGAGGCCAGAGCAGAGCATTAGATCCTCTGGAACTGGAGTTACAGTTGTGAGCTGCCATATAGGTGCTGGAAATCAAACCTAGGTCCTCTGGAAGAGCACTTAACCTCTGACCTCTCCATCCCTAATACACACATATCTTATAATAGACTTACATACAGAAAATTTTTAAAAATTGTAAGAGCTCAATGGGAAGAAAACAGCCTAACTGAGAACATGGTGGCCGTCTGGAGAACTTTTTCCACAGCTGTGCAAGCAGTAGTATCACTAGTGACTAAGGAAATGCAGACTGCAGTTATCGTGTAAAACCATCACACATGCTTTTGAACAGCTTCCGTGGGAAAGACAGATACTACCAAAATGCAGGAGTGTACTTTGGTACAGGAGATGTGAAGGAACTAGAATTCTCACACACTGCTGCTGTGACTGTAAACTTCTACAAACATTTCCAAAAACAGTTCAAAGTATCTTAAAATGTTAAATATGCCCTGACTACATCACATGCCCCAGACTTTCAAATCCAAGAGAAAAGGAACTAAATGTTCACAAAACATCTTGGATTCAAATCACGGGAGCTTTGTTTGTCACAGTCCCAAACTGGAAACCACCTGAACCATCAGCATGTGATACTGATGTGGTACAGCCCTACTATTGGGCCAGAGAAAAGGAGGGAAAGATAAATGACTAATAAATAAAATTAGCATCAATCATCAAAGGAATTCTGTCGAGTGATAGAATTCTGGGAAAAACTGCTGTTATATATTTGCATTATACAAAGCTATGGAGATGAAAACCTACAATAAAATAGGTATAAACGGACTGGGGGCAGGGATGCCATGGAAATATTCTGGGCATGATTTGGAGGTGGTTTTACAGATATATGCATACGTGAAAAATTGTTGTTCTCTATTATAAACATGTGTGGTGTTTTAAAGCATGTATTTTACTTATTCCTTAACAATTTCTCACATATATGCAGGGTATCTTGTTTCTCCCACAACTCTCTGCTCCCACTGCTTGCAACATGTCCTTCTCTAACCGTCATGTCCTCTCATTTTCTCGTGGCCTCTTTTGATGTCCAGCACACTGGGTTGAAGTAGTTGGAATAACAACATGCAAGTAAGGCAGTGTGTGTGTGTGTGTGTGGGGGTGGTCCTAAGACTTTGTCACCCATAAGTTCTCACACTGGCCTTTGAACAAGTGCACACAACCAGATACTTAGTGGGAGCTGGCCACCTCTGTGTGGGAGGGTCTGGAAGAGTTGGGTAAAGTCACCGGATGAAGTTCGTTTCCACCCCACCCCCCTTCAGTCTGGGCTGTCTGTCGCCTTCAGCTGCCAGTTAACCCAAGCTGGGCTTTCCTCTTTGGTTTGGAGGCTCTGACTCTGCCTCCTCGGTTAAGTGAAGTGTTTGAGGTGGTTCACATACAGGGAAGGTACCCAGTGCTGACCCAAGACCCAAGCTACAGTCCCTGAGGGTAACTCCTGGGCTGTTAAGAAAAACAAATGCTGTGGCAAACATTTAACACCTTTAAATGTTGTTCTCTCTCTCTCTCTCTCTCTCTCTCTCTCTCTCTCTCTCTCTCTCTCTCTCTCTGTCTCTCTCTCTCTCTCTCTCTCTCTGTCTCTCTCTCTCTCTCTCTCATAGCCCATGCTGACCTTGAGTTCCCGCTCTCTGAACCTTGCCTCCCAAGTGCTTGGACGACAGACCTGCATCACCAAGCCCTGTTTTTGTGCATTTCCAACTGGTCTATCCATTTTTTACCAACTTGGGGTTTGGTGACACTGAAAGACTATGATGTCATCAACACCTGGCATGGCTGTCCTTCCCTCTTCTGCCTCTGAGAATCGACATATCCCCCCCACCCCTTCCACTCCCAACTCTCCTCCATCCCCCCACCCCCACACCCCACCCCCTTTCCCTGCTACTGAGAAGGGGCCCTGAAACAGATATTCTTGGCAGCTCCACTAAGGTGACTTCACCTGTACTACACAGCCATGTGACATAGGCATCCATTTCTAATCAAATCATCTTGTGCCTCTGAAAAGTCTCTTCTAGAATGAACCAACCACATTACTGAGGGAGCAAATGTGCAGGACATCAGCAGGGCAGTTTCCAGAATGGCCATCAGCCCTAACACACGTGTATAAAGATAACAAGAGTTTTCACATGTATTTGTCTGTAAAACTATCTTTAAATCACTCCCAGGACATTCCTTATGCATATTTATAAATGAAATCCTTTTTTAATCTTTTAAAAGTCTTTTATTAAATATTTTCTTTATTTACAATTTGAAATGTTATCCCCTTCCTGGTTTCCCGTCTGAAATCGCATCGCCCCTCCCCCCTGTTTGCCAACTCACCCACTCAGGCTTCCCTGTCCTGGCATTCCCCAGTACTGGGGAATCAAGCTTTCTCAAGGCCAGGGGCCTCTCCTCCCTTTGATGTCCAACAAGGTCATCCTCTGCTACATATAGCTGGAGCCATGGGTCCCTCGTGCGAGCCCTTTGTTTGGTAGTTTAGTCCTGGGAACTCTGGGAGGTACTAGTTGATTCATGATGTTGTTCTTCCTCTGGGTCTGACAGCTACTTCAGTCCTTGGGTCCTTTCTCTAGATTCTCCATTGGGGACTTCGTGATCAGTCCAATGGTTGGCTGGGAGCACCCACCTCTGCAT
The DNA here is from genome assembly GCF_947179515.1 of Apodemus sylvaticus. Lineage (NCBI taxonomy): Eukaryota > Metazoa > Chordata > Mammalia > Rodentia > Muridae > Apodemus > Apodemus sylvaticus. The sequence goes on along the minus strand of NC_067476.1, from coordinate 111,025,730 downwards.
AAATGAAAATTTTAAAACAAATGAAAAGTAATCAAGATGAAATAGATAAATAAAAGTGCAAATGTTCTTGGGAAGCCATCCTAGGTTTGAGTGGGCATTACGCTTTACATATAAAATGGTCATGGTTATGTGTTAGTCCCCCAATGGCAGGGTTATTTGTAGAGGTGATGGAATCATGATGGATCATAGGGGTGAGCCTTGGAAACTCGTGCCTGCTTGCGGCCCCTTCCTGCTTCTTTTGTGCTTCTTGGCCACTGTGACTTGAACAACCTTCTCTCCTACAAGCTCCCACACTACGATACATTGTTTCTCTCTAGCCTCAGGCCCAAAGCAACAGGGTCAACCAGACATGGGCAGAACTTTCTGAAGCTGTGAGCCCAAGTAAATCCTTCCCCCTTGTTTTCCTGGGACAGTGTCACACTGATGAAAAGGTAACTAAGAAGATGTGGGAGCAGGCCCTGATAGTTGGAAGGATATTCCTGAGCCATCCGGATTGTAAAGGAACTTGCAGTCTGGGCCTTAAGATTTTGAAAATTTAAAAGCAGTTCATCATTCATTCATTTTTGGTAAGTTCTGATTCCAGGCGTTAGTAAGGAAGCCTTGGGAATCTCCAGAGAAACCAAGCATGTATACATGTAAAGAAGTGTATTTGGTTTGTGTGATTATGGAGTCTGACAAGTTCAAAATCTTTAGGGAGAACTAGCAGGCTAGATCCAGGAAGAAGCAATGCTATACTGTATGCCTGGCATTAGAGCCCACTGGTGTTTCAGGAGGTTGCCTGACCACGCTTCCTATTTACGTTGTGTATATGTAATTCATATTACACAAAAGTGACGTTAAAAGTCCCACAGCCTGCTGGGTGTGCTGCAGTGGCCTGTGAGCTGGAGGTAGGATTAAGAAGTCACAACCAGAGGCTAGAGAGATGGCTCACTGAGTTAAGAGCACTAAATGTCCTTCCAGAGGACCTGGGTTCAATTCCCAGCACCCACATGGCAGCTCATAGCTGTCCTGTAACTCCAAGACCTGACATCCTCACACAGATATACATGTAGGAAAACCACCAATGCACATTAGACAGACAGAAAGAAGAAAGAAAGCCTGAGATAATGAGACATTGTCTCAAACAAAACAACTATTAAAAAAGAAAGAACTGCCCACCCACAAAACCACGTTTTGACACGATCAGAATTCCTGTTAGTCTTTCTAGAAACATTACCATATACCAAAAAAAAAAAAAAATCAACAAATGGTGCTATCTACTTGAAATAATTCAAGTTAACTTTTGATATTTTGCCTGATCAAAGATCTGAAAATTTTGTATTAAATAGATATCACTTAAATTATATCTTGTTTTCTTCCATCGTAATGGGAGTAATTGGTGTCTTTGTTTTTGATATGAAATTGATGGTTGTTTTAAAGATTTATTTATTTTTAATTATGTGTAGTTGTGTGTTTATCTGTGTAAGTATGTACACATATGAATGGTGGTGCCTGTCAGGGCCTACGCCACGGAGTTGAAGTCACATAAGGAAAACCATGATGTGGTCTTATCCACATGACTGTGCAGATGGGCAAGGAGATCCATTGAGTGTTGGAAAACACATGAAAGCCGGTAGATGCTTATAGGAACTCAACAGATGGCACAGCATCTTTGGGGAAGTGTCTGGTATTTTCTAATAAAAATAAATATTCAACCTTGGTTTCTTTGACTGTGATAAAACACCCTGAAAGAAAGCAACTTAGGAGAGGGGAGGATTACTTTAGCTCACAGGTCCAAGATCCATCCTGCAGGGGCCAAGGAGGCTCGCATGGCATCTACAGTTAGGAGCAGAAAGGAATGAAGACATGCTCAGTTCACTTTCTCCTCTATTAAAGTCCAGGACCCAAACCCAGAAAATGGCACTTCCTTTATTCATAGTGGGCTTCCTCACTTCAGTTAACAGAATTGAGAAAATCCTTTATAGCAATAGTGTACAATCCAGAGACTCTCTTTCTAGGTGACTCCAAATTGTGTCCAGTGGATAATTAACTGTAAATGTCACAATCCACTCAACACCAGCATTCCACTCTGAGGTATCGAGGGCAGGTGGCTGTAAGCATCTACCTAAATATTCCTAAATCTTCTTGGCGATAGGAAATCCAGGATTTAGTAAATATGAGACGCAGCCAAAATATGAGGGATAGCCATGCATGGAACTAGACTTGAACATCTCTCTAGAATGTTCCGCTGAGCGAAAGAAATCAGACACAAAAAGACTGCTCTGCACTCTTCATTTTCATTATTATAAAGTTTAAGAACAGGAAAAACTAACCCATGACAGAAGCCAGGAGGTGGGGAGTGAGGGGCGGCTGGAAGGAGGGGGAGGGAGTGTGTTGTGTAGGGATGAGGGATTCTAAGTGGTTGCTCACGGAATTAGACAAATAATATGTGTGCTGTTTAGTGGAGGTGATTTGTGTTTTATTTTTGAAAATTACAGAGCAAAGCCAAGGAGCAATGCTTTGTCCACTCTCTGCCTGGTGGAGAAGGAACTGCTTTAGACGAATGTTTCTCAACCTGTGGGTCATAACCTCTTTGTGTTCTGTTCAGCCCAGATAGTTACAGCTCATAACAATAGTAAAATTACAGTTATGAAGTGGCAATGAAGATAATTTGATGGTTGGGGTCACCATAATCAGAGGAACTGTATTAAAGGATCACAGCATTAGAAAGGCTGAGAATCACTCTAGAGGGACTGAGGCAGCTATGAGAGAGAGAAGAATTATTACTTACCCACGGCCCTGGAGCCAGTTTGGAATAGAAGCTTGGCTGCCCTTGCTGTCAATAGCAGCAGCTTGGCCTCTCTCTGTTCTCCGAGATAGCCCATGCTAGCTCCAGCTTGCTAATCTTCAAGAGAAGAAGGCTATCCTGTAGAAATCCTGGAGGGTCTTCTACCCTTACCTTCTCACTGTGATCTGCATAGCACTGTCTGTTCCATTCTGAAACACTAGGCAACCCACCACAGTGTGGGGCTTCTATGGTGACGTGCCTACCCAGGGCCCTTTCCAGTCTTCCCCAGCAGAGCTGGCAAGGGTACAGAGATGGGAAGGACTCTTACTTCCTGGGCAGCTCTGGCCCAGGCTTCTGGCCAAACACTCTGATCCTTGTTTGCCTGAGCCTTTACCTTCTTCTCCTGAAGTCAGGCATCCAAGTGCAAAGCCTGCTCAGTGGCCTGGGACCACATCTCTTTCTCATCCCCTCTGTCCCTCTCCACTTGTACTTTACTTACCTGGCCATAATTTGAGTCTCAACATGACATTTCTGATTTCAGAATGAGACCCTCTTCCAAATTTATCTCCCACCCCCACCCCAAAGACAGTTACAGCCACAGGGCAGAAAGTAGCTCAGCCTTGGTTGTCAGCTCTACCTTCAGCGGTAGGGAAAAGACAGGGTTAAAAGAAAACTGTTCAAAGTGGGTAGAGAGATGGCTCAGTGGTAAAGAGCTCTGGCTGCTCTCCTGAGGACCCAGATTTGATTCCCAATACCCAGCTCACAGCACCCAGCTCACAAACCAGTTCCACAGTATCTAGTACCTCCTTCTGGACTCTGAGGGCCACAGTCATGGACATGACAGATACATGCAGGCAAAACACACATACACATAGACATTAAAAAAAAAACAAAAACAAATCTAAGCTCTGCCTGGAGAGAAGGTATGCATGGTCACTGCATGTGCCTGTCTCATGGACAGGCAACTAGGGCCTGAACTCAGCTACTGTCACTGTAGTAGGACCTTCAGTGTCAGATCAGCTGCTTGTGACAGATCAGGACATGTGAAGGGAAGAGCCCAGAAGCCTGTCTGTGAACCACTTTCACACAGAGAGTCAGACCAGGGCCAGCGTGATCTTTCTCATTTTAAGACAAACAGTTCTGATGAGTTTTCTGCCCTATGCCCTTCCCCCTCCCTGTTCCTTTCCTTAAACAACACTCCCTTCTGATGGCAGGTGGGTGTTTTGTTTGTTTTTTACTTTTTCCTGTATTAGTCAGGGTTCTCTAGAGCCACAAAACTTATGGAATGCCTCTATATATTAAGGGAAATTATTGGAATGACTTATGGTTTGCAGTCCAACTAACCCAACAATGGGTAGCTGTGAACAGGAAGTTCAAGAATCTAGTGGTTGCTTAGTCCCAAGAGGCTGAGTGTCTAAGCTGGAATTCTGAAGATGAAGGTTCCAACAGATGTGCTGGCAAGTAACTACAAGCAGGTGGAAGGAAAAAAAACTAAAAAACAAAAAACCCTTCCTTCCTCCATGTCCTTATATAGGCCTCCCGCAGAAGGTATGGCCCAGATTGAAGGTGTGACCACCACGCCTGGACCTAAGCTGTTCTTTACTTGTCCCAGGTTGGCCTCCAACTCAGAGATCTGCTTGCCTCTGTCTCCTGGGATTAAAGTTATATGTCACCTTGCCTCGGGCAAAGCTTTGCATAGCCACTGTGCCTCAAGAGCCATCTCAGAAGCCTGTGTCTTCCAGCTGTGGACCACAGGTGTGGCCTCCATTTCTGCACTGTAGTTCATTCCACGTACAGTCAAGTTGACAACTTGGAATAGTCATCACAATGACACCCATCCAGGCTCCTCTTAAAGATAAGAGTAGATGTCCGTTTTGGTAGGACATGTGCAGAAAGGATGCTCTTTAAAAAAAAGATTTATTTATATTATTTATGTATATGAATGTTCTGTCTGTATGCCTGCCTGACAGAGGAGGGCATCAGACAGAACAGGACACCACGTGGTTCCTGGGTATTGAAGTCAGGACCTCTGGAAGAGCAGCCACTGGCTCTTAACTGCTAAGCCATCTCTCTAGCCTAGAAAGGATGCTCTTATTGGGAGGGGAACTCACATGAGAAGGAAGGTTCCTGTTCTGGCAGAGGAGACTGCAGACACCATACATGACCCTATGCATGTCTTCCCCCTTCAGTGAACAGAACTTACAAGGTCACAAAAGTTGGAGGACCAGAAGAGGACATGAAAAACCAGGGAGGAGGTGTTTTCCCTATAGTCTGGAAAGCCAAATTGTTGGAGACACAGACTGTGCCAGCACCTTGGGCAATATGTACTCAGACTGCGTTGCGCTTTGCCCGTGGGCTTTAGGTTGTACCTCCAGTACAGTGTGCTGGGTGAAGTATGCAGTCCAGGACAAACAGGTTGCTGCGGCTGTTCCCTGTACGTGAGCTTTGTGTGAAGCCCAGAGGCGAGGGGTCACTTCTGCCCTGGCTTGTGCAGAGGAGGGCATTTGGAGAAAACTTCATGAAACTAATGACTGCTTGGATGGGTTCTCACAGAACAACAGGAGCTTCTGTGTGGACAAGATGGCCTGGCTTCCCCCACACATCATGTGGCTGGCTGTCAATGCTGCCTGGTGGCAGGGGTCCCATCTGGTACTGTCAAAGAGCACTTGGGTTGTCTTCCATGTGACGCTCCATGAGGTCTGAACTTTTCCACAGCAGGACAAGAGTGTCCAAGAGTAGGGAAGGGCACAGAAGCTGTCAGTCCACTTATGTCTGGACCTAGACACCCAGGATATACTTCTCTGTTGTTAGAACAGTCATGGGACCAGTCCAGACTGAGAAGACAAGGTGAGGGGTCAGGGACTGTTGAATGTATAGATGGTGACCATCTTTGGGAAATCAAGTATGCAAAGATTTGCTATTTCCTCAATACTGTCTTGAGAAATCCAACAGAAACCTTAAAATCATTATTTATATATTTATGTCTACTTGGGAATAAAGGTGTTTATCTGTCATTTGTTCTCTTTCACTTCTGTAGTTGCTTTGAGTAAATATAATACACCAATAATACTACCCCTACCAAAATAAAATGATATACCAACCCAGGCAGTTGGCCTATGATCCCAATCAGTAGAAACAGGGGCAAGAAGATCTGGAGTTCAAACTTGATATGTAACTAGCTCAAAGTCAGCCCGAGCCATCTAAGTTCCTGCCTTAAAAAGCAAAGTAATAGAAAAGAAAATAATCCAAGTAGTCACGGAGAGGTAGGAATGAGGGAGACTGATCTCAAAGCTTGGCTAAGGTAGTTTAACATCCACTGGAAAGGGGATCCAGGATTGCCAGAGCGGGGCTGCTGCTGTCACTGTTGTGGTCACTGTCTTAGTTATGGTTGCTGGACAGGTTACCATGCCCAAGACCAAAGCAACTCTTAGAAAGGAAAACATTTAGTTGGGGATGGTTTTGCAGTTTCAGAGGTTTAGTCCAATATCATCATGACAGGAAGCATGGCTGACTGCAGGCAGACATGATGCTGGAGAAGGAGCTAAGAGTTCTACATCTTGATCCAAAGGCAGCCAGGAAGAGACAGACTTTAACAGGCAGCTAGGAGGAGGCTCTCATTCCACACTGGGCAGAGTCTGAAAATAGGAAACCTCAAAGCCCACCCCCACAATGACTCACTTTCTCCAAGGCCACACCTACTCCAACAAGGCCACACCTTCTAATAGTGCCCCTCCCTATGGAACATGCATTCAAACACATGAGTCTATGGGGGAGGGTGGGGAGTGTGGTGTCAAACCTCTTCAGACCACCACAGTCACCTTTTCACTGTGTCCTGTTGGGACTCGGAGTTAGATGTTTGGCGACTTGAGGAGCATTGTCAACAATCCCTTAGCTGTAATCAGCGACAGATAGACGAGCAAAGCACGTTCGTTTCTGCCTCAGGACTGGGAAGAATGAAGAATGCCTACCACCCCTTCTCCATGACAAGGATGCAACCAGGATTAAAAAACAGGGCTTCAGAGCAGAAAGCGGTCCAGGCCACTTAAGCTGTGGCTCTGCTGACTTCAAGGCTGGCCAGAGCTTCACTGGTCCTTCTTGGTAGCAGCTGGCTGGAATGCTGGAACCTTAGCAGAGCAGGGAAGGGCTCTGGACCCCTCCCTCCCTGTGAGCACACATTTCATCCAGATGTGCGGGTGGAAGCAGACGGTGGAAATGCCACCGAGGCTGACGATAATGTGTTAACCAAAACAGGAAGCGCGGGGAAGGTGGACAGTGGGTTTCACTTCAGCTGTGTGATTTTTATCAATACGGTTATTGTTCTACAATTCTTCTTTTTAAAAGGTATTTTCAAAACAAGTCCAAACTCTGCTTCCCATTCTGAATTATTGTGTTGACTCTATGCTTACTTACATTTGGGGCAAGAGTAGGAGAAAATAAGGACACCTGGTAGAGGTGGTAAAACATCAGGTTCTTGCCTAGGGGTGGGGAAAAGGGATTTTTACTGTTTGAGAGACCGTTTCCTTGTGGAGAAAGGACAGAAGTCCAGGACCCTGGGTAACGCAGAAAGAATTAGAATGAGCTGAGCTTTGAGGTGACACCTTGATCTCCTACCACTATCAAGCTCATAGTACTCCAGTAGCAGACATTCAAAGCCTAAGACCCAAGCAAGTCCTATGCACACTCGATGTTTCTGTGAGAAATTTGCAGAGCATGAAAATTAGACCTTTTGAGGAGCAAGCTTATTATCAGAAATTATCAGTAACACTCTGTTGGTTTTATTCTGTGAAACAAAAAAAAAAAAAAGGAGATTTAAGTTCTTGATTTAAGTCAACTTGCTTTTTGAAGGGCTGCCACTGATGCTAATTCTAGAAGGAGGCCCGACTGAATAGGGAGCAGCTTTCAATTCTGGGGAGCTCTACACAGTCATGAACAGATTGTTGTAACATGGACAAGTTATGAACACAGACAGTACTCACAGCAGAATCTCGAACAGAAAGGAAGTACCAAACTTGCACACACAGCCATTCTTCTTTGAATCTCTGACAAAGGAGCTGAGGTTTTTGATTGCCTGGCTGCACCTCCCACAAGAAGGTGGCCCTCAGGGCTCCAGCATTCACCTTTACACAGGAGTGATACCTCAGAGAAAATGACTCTTCTTTGGTTACTTAGATTCCAACACAAAGAAACATCATGTTATATATTAGGGAATGTGTGATAGTCACTAGCCACACAGATGTTAAATTCCAACCCTGCTGGAGCTGAACTGAAGTTTCAGAGTTGACTAAAATTAACTGAAAAGTCTTGTCAATTTTCTGTGATTTCTGCCTGGAAGGCATTTGTCCCTTGGCACTGGACATGTGGCGAACCCACTTTGGGATGAGCCTTCTTACTTCCTGATTCATCCTCTGACGTGGCTGCAGGTCAAGGTCACCCTGAAGGGACTGTGGTGGGCAGCAGGCCTGGCCTCAGCTTTGCCCTTCCTGCCTTCCCCAGGGCTCGTCTATTGGTGTAATGTCTAGGCTGCATTTGGACTCTGTCTTAAGTTTTAAAACAAAAAGCAAAAAAGAAGTTCCCCATCTGTATGCATCAGCATGTGTGATAGTATTCTTTTTTTTTTTAAGATTTATTTATTTATTATATGCAAGTGCACTGTAGCTGTCTTCAGACACACCAGAAGAGGGCGTCAGATCTCATTGTAGATGGTTATGAGCCACGGTGTGGTTGCTGGGATTTGAACTCAGGACTTTTGGAAGAACAGTCAGCGCTCTTACCCGCTGAGCCGTCTCTCCAGCCCAGTGTGCTTGTATTCTTATACATATGTTTTCATGTGTGTCCATGTTGATGCTAGGAGGTCACCCTGAGCTGTCACCTCTCATTTTTTCTTTTGATGCAGTCTTTCACTGGGGCACGGGGCTTGTCAAGCAGTGGAGTTTAGCCAGTGTGCCCAAAGGCTCCATCTGTCTCTACCTTCTCCGGACAGGGGTGACAAGAGGGTGACAAGTAGGTGCCACTATACCTGACTTTTTTTTTTTACATGGTGTCTGGGCGTCAAACTCAGATCCTAACGCTTGTAAGGAAATCACTTTACTAACTGAGCCATCTCCCCAGCCCTTCTAGTTTTTAAAAAGTTTTTATAGTAACCACAGAGATCCTTTTTGCCTCACTTGAATTTGCAAAGATTGTGTGTGTGTGTGTGTGTGTGTGTGTGTGTATTGATTTAAGTTGTTTCCACTGAATCCTGGGATTCCAGAGAAGGGACCAAGATCCTAGAGGGTGGGTGGAGAAAGGCTTCATTTCTCATCATCCCAGGGAAGAAGTAGCATCCTCCAACTCCATCCCGAATGAAGACCTTCCTACTGAACTGTGAGATGCCTTGTGGTGAGCTGGGGGTCTGGTGGAACAAATCTGATTACAATCATCATTGCCTCTATCTGGTAGGTAGGTAAAGTGAGGCAGTAGGCAGCTAAGGTGTGACCATTATTAAAAGTGCAAGATCGAGGATTTAAAACCCAACAGTGGGTGTCAACACCCACAGTGATGATCACTCTGGCAGGCTACATCTATGCAGAGTCCCCAAGAAAGTCCACACAGGTACACGTGCACAGTCTGACCTGTAGGAAGAGGAGATTGAGGCCTAGGGATCTACATTTTAATTCCCTGGGTAAATTAGTGTGACAGGACCTTAGAGCACTCACCTTCTCTCAGATGAAAACCAACTTAGAGATTCTGTTTAGCTTGGCCCAACCTCACTTCTGGACACCAGCGCTGTCCTGAGAAGAAGCTGCATCCAGAAACTGGACTGCAGAGACCAGGAGAGTCTGGGAAGGAACCCAACAGCAGCTGCCGACAGACCCTAAAATTTCCCCAACCAGGCATCTCCCTTTCAAAGCACACAGTTCTCCTATCCTGCACACTTAAATGAAGCCCTTTCCCTGGACCATGCAAACTAAGTGGATCCCAGTTCCCTGTGCCAGGGATACATCTCTGTTTAGTCTTGCCCAATACACAGCACTGCTGACAGGGCATCGATAACAGTGAGTTAGGCGACCCTGCCAAGGCCCAGCTTTGCTCTTGTATAAAATGCCTGGTTTGTGTCACACAGAAGCAGCCATGATCATCACTCTTCATGAGAGGACTCAGCCAACCCTGGCCCTCTTTCCACTCAGTGGACCTCAGGGGTCAAAACCAGGACCCCCATATGTGAGGGTAAAAGTGAGGAGTAAACAAAGATGAGAAACACACAGTCTGAAGGCCATGAGGAATGTCATAACAGTGATGCCACAATAGCTGGTGACAATTTCTTAGAACAAAAATTTCATAATTTGTCCTTATTAACATGACAAATATTTGGACACTATGTTATTACCCAGGATGGATACAACGAGATTTCCCATCCCAAATGCTTTTCTCGATTTCCTAACAGTGTGCTTGTCCCTTGAATTCAGGCACACTATGACACAAGTGACATTCAATGATACCTGAGGCCAGATCATGAAGGAAATACAGCATCCTTCTAATCTGACTGCCACATTCACACTTGACCCTCCTCATACAAGGCCAGGAAATATGCCAGCCAACATCCCCATCCTAGATCCTACTAGCTAGCACCGGCCACCGTCCTTTTGCTGTCAATTGTTTGGTGACTATAGCCCAGTCACCTTCCAACAGTAGATCCCCGAAGGACAACAGTGCCCTTCTAGCTGTGAGTGCTAAGCAAACAATGGCAGGGTTTGATTACTTTAGCCTAGCACTTTAGCCTAGCAGAAGACGGGAACCTAGAGGCTAAAATGAGGTAACCTGCTCATTCCATTTATCCACGACAACCTGGCTCATTTCATTTACCCACTGCTCCATGACAATTATAGAATGTAACCATTTCCGATCTACTATATGGGATTAGAAAGAAAAGTAGATGCTTTGCTGAGCAAGAGGGAGAGGCTGACTAGTGAGAAAATATATATTTTAGCCTTGCTCAAGTTATTTTTTAAAAATAAAAATGGAATACACAGGGCATAAAAAGGGGTGTGTGTGTGTGTGTGTGTGTGTAATTGTGTTTGTGTAGTCTTTACTTTTAGTGGTCAAACCTTTCAACAAATGAGGAAGAAGGAATACACACACACACACACACACACACACACACACATGTTAGGATCTGCAGTACTAATAAAGGCCCTGGGTTTTGCTGTGATTTGATGTTCACTTTTATTTTGAGACTAGATCTCAGGGCCTCATGTGGTTCAGGTTGGCCTTAAACTCACTATGTAGGTGAGAACGACCTTGCTCCTCTGTCTTTGCCACTCCAGTGCAGGGACTACAGTAAGTGCCCAGCTTCTACAGTGTGAGGACTTGAGCACAGGGTCCTGTGCACGCTAGGCAAGCACTGTATTATAGCTATGTGCTCTGGGAATGACAAGAGAGACTCCCTCTGACAACTCTCTCCGTGGCTCTGCTCCCTCCCTGGTTGCTGACTTAAGCCCTCTGCCCTCTCTAGCTGACAAGGCCGACTTAGCAGCATCACCCAGCACTGGGCAGTAAGTAAGGCACATCTAAGAAGGCTCTGGGTTCTGTTCAGAGACCTCTTCCTCCCTTTCTTACTAGCACCTGCCTTCACTTCCTGTTATTTCCCTTGCTTCCTTCTTTGGTCCTCTCTCCCTTTCTGGTTGGAAGGAATTCTTACCGGGACGGTCTCAGGAATCTGCCCACAATCATGGCTCTACTGTGGCCTCAGAGAGCGCTGTGCTTTCTTCTCCACAGCTCAGCACAGAGGCCCACAGGCCTGAAGGAAGGGCTCCGTCTGGCTCCTTCTTTCCACCCAGACAGGACACCCGGGAAGGCCTGTATTCAGTGGAATGCATGATGGTCCCTACCTGGCAGCTATTGTGGGGTCTCTACCTCAACCCTGCCTTGACCCTAAACCACCCAGAGTCCTCAACACAGCCCCCAGACTGCATGGGTCACTAGCTTTGGCAGAGACTGGGAAGGAGCTTCAGTCAGAGCAGTGGTGGGAACAGTGGGGGCTTAAGCAAGGAGTTAGGATCACAGAAGGCCTGTGATGAACCATTAGGTTCCACATTCCAAACAGTGTCACCCACGATGGCCTAGATTTTACAGAAGAGCAAACTGGAGGCTGACGAATGGTTATTCATCCAACCACACAACTAATGGAGAGAGGACAGAACTCGTGCCTGTCCTAGCCCAGGCTCATTCCTCTACATCATACACACCTGGAACACAGCAGGTGCCTCACAAACATGGTTGAAAAAGATGAACGGATGAATCCACAAAAGGAAGAATGAGCCCACCAGCCACAGCTAGTACTCAGGATAAGCTGCAGAAGATATGCCAAGATGTGTGCCAAGCTGGCCCAGTGGGATGAGTTCCTGGAGCTGGACCAGGCTGGAGAGAAAAGGCTAGGGCAGAGGGTAGGAAGATGCTCACCCTAGGAGAAGCTGTGCCCACAAGAGGTGGATGCAGGGGGAAGCTGGGCCTTCTGCAGCAAGCCTGTGTGGGGGTGGCCTTCTAGACTGTGGCTGCACAGGGAGGGAGGCTATGGGACTGGATTGGTGAAGAACAACTCCACTCACTGGGCATCCTGGTGCAGGTAACGCCTGTTCCATATGACCCTGCAAGCAGGGAGGCTTTGACTTCTAAGAGAGGCTAAGGACATGGCAGTTCATTTTCTTTTCTTTCTCGTGTGTGTGTGAGTGTGTGTGTGTGTGAGTGATGCATGTATGGGTCTGTGTGTGTTCATGTGTGTAGGCTCACATTTGTGTGGCGCTGTGTATGGACATCAAAGCTGATGTCAGGGCTCGTCCCTGATCACTCTCTACTTTTTTCATTGAGCCAGTCTCTTCTTTGAGCCCAGAGCTGGTTGCTCTGACTAGTCTAGCCAGCTTGCTCCGGGAATCCCATTGTCACCTTCTAAAAGCTGGAATTGTGAGTGGGCCGCTTTCCTCACCCAGCGTCTATATCGTAGTGTGTTGGTTGGTTTCTGACACAGACAACTTGACACGGATAGACAATCCTAGGAAGAAGGAAGCTCGTTGAGGAACTGCTTTCTTCAGAATGGCTTGTGGACAAGCCTGTGGTACATTTTCTTGATAGATGGTTGATGTGGGAGAGCAGAGATCACTGTGGGTGGTGCCACGCCTGGGCAGTGGTCCCGGGTTAAAAAACCACCTGAGCTAGCATGAGGAGTGTAAAATGAATTATTTTTTTAAATACAGATGCAAATAGTAAATTAATCTGGCAGCTGTATTTCTTTATTTTCGCTAGTCCCCAGTTAACCACACAGAGAAACCGAGATTTATTTAAAGTTGCACCTCGATATCTGGCCAATTGAATGATCTATCTTAACCTCCTATGTTAAGTTGGCTACCTCCTAGCCATGATCCCAAATACTTACAATTAGGGCTTCAGATGTTTCTTCTCAGACCCTGTCTCATGAGTCCAGTTTCAACACCTCCCCCTCCTCCCCTTCTATCTCCCCTTCCCCCTGGCAGAAGCCCCTCCCTATTCTTTCTTCTGTGTAGCCATTGGGTGATCAGCATTTATTGACAAGTCAGAGAATAAATGGTAAGAACTGTTTATACAAACTTGAGACTGGATTCTAGACAAAGCCAAATCTGGCTTTGAGGCAAGGAGTGGGGACAGAGAAATCAGCATTTGAATAACTCAAAGGTAACCTGTACACAGTGCACAAAAGCATTATGCCTACAGAGGAGCAAGCCAGGAAGCAGAGTTCCTCCTCGGTTCTGCTTTTGTTCCTGCTTCCGGTTCCTGCCTCAGTTTCTGCCCTGATGACAAGCTGTAATGTGTTTGGTGAAATAAACTCTGGATTGTTTATAGTTAGTGTCTTATCACAGCAATAGAAGCTAAGACAAAGACACATGGATTCCAGGATCTAAACTCCAGTCCTCGCGCATGCTGCTTGTGCGACAAGCCTTTTAATCATTGAACTATCTCCCTGGCCTCTCACTTAATTCTCTGTTGCCATAGCAACAGAAGCCAGATACTGGAAGCTAAATACTCTGTAAAGCAAAGAAGTTTATTTAGTTCACAGGTTTGGAGTCTGAACTTGAAGGTCTAAACTCAGAGTGGTTCCATCCATTCTGTCTCTGGCAAGGTTGTGTGGATGCATCTCAACAAAACAGATGGCATCATGGTAGAATTGCGTGTGTGTGTGTGTGTGTGTGTGTGTGTGTGTGTGTGTGTGTTTGAGAGAGAGAGAGAGAGAGAGAGAGAGAGAGAGAGAGAGAGAGAACAAGATTTAGAGGCTTACTTTGTTTCTAGCAATTTGTTTTGTGTGAGCTACTTAGAGTCCTCAGAACTACATTAATCCCATCCAAGGACATTATCCCTAGTAATCTATCTGACTCCCACTAAGTTCTGCTTCATAAAGGCCCATCACCATCAACACAGCAATTTCAAAGCTTCGTCATCTAATACAAAAGATTTTAGAGGACACACTCAAAGCATCTGCCACTCACAGTGGGAACCTCAGTCTTGGTCTCATCCCCAAGAGCATTGACGTTATCATTCCCAGCTTTGTCACTACTGTCACTCTTGCATTCTATCAATGCCTTTTCACAGTAAAGCGGAGGGACTGTGGTCCTTTGCAAGGCTTGTGGGTTGCTAGCTTAGCTCATCACTCCATAGGTGGGAGCTTGGGGATAGTTTAAGGCAAGCCTCATATTCATCATATATAAAATGGAATAGCTCAAAAAATAGGGTGGAGGAGGAAATAGTAGTTAAAGGGATAATGGTTAAGGTTTTAGACAATGGGGAAAACACAAGACGTTTATTGCACAGCATGGTGACTTTAGCTAAAAATAAATAAATAAATAAATAAATGAAGTAATGCATACAATAACTAGTTTGATTTAGCCATTTGTCTTAGTTGGGGTTTTACTGCTGTGAACAGACACCATGACCGAGGCAACTCTTATAAGGACAGCACTTAACTGGGACTGGCTTACAGTTCAGAGGTTCAGTCCACTATCATCAAGGAATTAACATGGCAGCATCCAAGCAGGCATGGTGCAGGAGGAGCTGAGAGTTCTACATCATTTGAAGGCTTCTAGCAGAATACTGACTTCCAGGCAGCTAGGATGAAGCTCTTAAATCCCACACCCACAGTGACACACCTATCCAACAAGGCCAAACCTACTCCAACAAGGGCACACCTCCTAATAGTGCCACTCTCTGGGCCAAGCATATACAAACCATCACACCATTCTACCACACAGGCACCTTTTAAAACACTGTGTTGTGCACAATCAATATATACATATATAATTCATATTTGCCGATTAAAAATAAATTAATTTTAAGATCAGGTCACATGTATCTGTGTCCTCAATCATCTTTTAGTTCTTCACGGTGGAAAATGGATACATGTATTAAAATATCACATGGCCTCTGGGTGTGGTGACATAACACAGAAACTCCAAAAGCAAAGGCAGGAGGATCTCTGTGAGCTCCAGGCCAGTCAGGTCTACATTTTGAGACCCTGCCTCAACAACACAAACCGGAACACAACAAACAAAGAGGAAGGGCAGTGTTCGTGGCCATACCTTTAACCCTAGCACTCCCGAGATAGAGGCAAGCGAATCTCTGAGTTTTGAATCTACAGAGTAAGTTACAAGACAGTCAGGGCTACATAGAGAAACCCCATCTCAAAACAAACAAACAAACAAACAACAAAAAGATTTTATTTATCCAGGCAGGTGGCACACTCCTTTAATCCCAGTACCGGGGAGGCAGAGGAAGGCAGATGTCTGGGAGTTCAAGGGTAGCCTAGTCTACAAAGTGAGTTCCAGGATAGCCCTGTCTCACAGGGAGACTGGCAACAATAAAACAAAATAAAACCCCTAAAACAACAACAACAGCAACAATAAAACAAAACAGAGCAAAACAAAAAACCTAAAGCAAAGAAAAAAATAACCTCAAAAGTGGAAAAAAGCATATTACTACCTATAAGCATACATTTTTTTTACATTGTATGTGTCAGTTTTAAAAATTAAGATAAAATGAATAGGGAATATCCATTACTAGCAAGTGTAAAATAAATGGTTTCTATCTTCCTACTAAAAGGAAAAAATAAAATTTATACCTTTGAGACAGAGTATCACTATATACCCCAGCCCAGCCACAAACTCATGAGCCTCTGCCTCAGTTGCCTATAATTAACGAAAATTTAAAAAAGAAAACACCATGCAAATAATAAAGTTCTTAGTTCCGTGCCTGTCATGTGGCGTCATTGTCATTGTCATTCTCTGTGGCCACTCTCCTTTTGGCCAGTGGGGGTGTCTGTAAGTGGACGTGCTGAGGGGGCGCTCCTCCACAGCTTCAGAATGCCATGGAGGAGATGAGGAGACACTGGAAGAAACGCAGCCAGGAGAACCTGGGTATTGGCGGGAAACTCCATGAAGCGCCTCACCCCAAAACCCTGGCTCTCCCGAGGGCGGAGTCCATGCCTCTCCTTCTGGGTCAGGCTTCTGGGAAATCGGCCAGCAACACCGCCACTTGATGGTTTGTTTGTTTGCTTCTAAAGACATAAAATCCAAGCTTATCAAACAAAGTCACACTTGGCCCTGCCATCTTGAGAGGTAAATTCCACCATTATCTAGGCACTCCAACCCCTGCACGGAACACTTAGTTCCCAGGCGAGCTGGCAGCTTGCTACAGGATCGACCTTCACCGACTCACCCCTTCAGCCCGGGAGCCAGCCAGTCACGAGGCAGGCGTGCCAGTCACACAGACTAGGGAAATGCCCAAAGGTCCAGCCCACAAGCTGGGAGGTTTAGAAAAACCTCTTTGAACTTCAGTTTCCTCATTTCTATAGAGTGGCTTGAGGACAATTGTCTCCCTACCAGCTGGCTTGTGATGAGGAGTCGTGCAAAGGTGCTTAAACATTGACCCCGGTGCCGGCCTTGGGGAGGGCTCGACACAGAACAGCTGTGGCCTCACTACTCAGGAGAGGCCAGTTCCTCAGAAACCTCTCTCTCTGTGGAAGGACGAGCTGAGGTTGGGAGAGGTCTGTACACCAAAAGGGAAAACCAGAGAGCTTGTGGCTAGGAAACACAGGGCAGAATGAGGTCAACTAGTGGAAACTTCATCCAAAACTTTGCCAGAGCTCTCTTGAGTGAGCCAAAGTCCTCAAAATCACCCACTCCTACTCTGTGTGTTAGAAGCCACTGAAACGGAAAGGAGCATCCCAGCCTGGAAGTGGGGTTCACACTCATACGGCATCTTTGCACAAATTACAAGCTGGGCATGGGAGGGGCGAGACAGTGACCTTGCTTCCACCTGGTTAGGGTGGAAACCCTGCAAGGTTGGCACACTTCTGCTCCTGAGTATTCTGCTCTAATACTCTGCCCACTGCTCCTACCTCTCCTCACTCTGCAGAGCCCACAGACCCATAGAACGAGAGGGAAAGAGACGTGTCACGTTTCCAGATGAGCGCCGGTCCTTGTTCCTCACTCCCAACGTGGTGCCTGGCAATACTCCAGATAGTTGGAGCCTCCACCAACCTGTGTCCTCAAATAGGAACCATGGGAAAAACCAGGGTGGGTGAATAGTACAGGATTCTTTTCCTCTCCCAGTTCACACGCACCGTTATCGCGAGCTTCGGGGCAGTGGGGGATCGTCACCACAGTCTACCTGATTCACCCTCAGATGAGTGTGGACAAGGATGGGACAGGCGGAAGACAAAGCCTAGAGACATCAGTGGGAGGGACAGTGTCAGAGCGTGGGAGAAGGTGGGCCTGGCCAAGAGGCTGGGTGGAGTTGGGGGCGGCAGAGCAAGGGGTGATGAGGTTAGTGTAGGATGGGGAGCAAAGGTTATCAACAGCTGCTATTCAAAGAAAGTGCCTAGGGGAAGATTCCAATTTCATCCACAGGCCAGACACATAAAGGGAAACAAGATGGACTCAAAATTAACACCAGGCCTTCATGACCAGAGTTGAGTTTCACAAGGTCTGCTGTGATCGGAAAGCAGCAGAAAGGGTACAGGCTCTCAGCTGTCTAGCCCCAGGTCTCTTCCTCCAGGAAGACTTCCTGGACCTTCCGCAGTCTCAGATAGCCTTCTGTTGCTCTAAATAACTCGGGTGCTGTGATGGACCTTCTGCAGGACACTATGTGAGCTGCATGTGAGTTAGGACTCACAGGTGGTTCCAACCCTGCTTTCTGTCCTTCTGTCACCCATTTGGCACCCAATGGAACACGCTAGGCACCGCTCTGCATCCCAAAGGCGTATCGTATGAAGCAAGATGCCGGCTTTCTTAGGTCCACAGCAACCTCAAAAAAAAAAAAAAAAGCGAAACATATGCAAAGACATCTATTTTTACATTTGAGACAGATATGCAACTGAGGAGCACGATCGGATGATGCCAGCCAGGATAAACATATTTTGAAAATATGTATTTTGTTTCTTATACATGTACATTTTTTTCTCATCAACAATAAAGACCAAATCAAATTTCAAAGAGATTTAAAACACAAAGATCAAAGTCGTACTATTAGAAATAAAGAGAATAGATTTGAGATAAAGAATGTAAAAGGGGCGTACTTTAGAGAAAGCTGGTTAGTGATGATCACTTGGGATAGATAGCATTTGAAACAGAGGGAGACTGTAAGGGAAAACAGCTCACGTGAAGCCCAGGAAAGGCAGATCTTCAGGGCAAGACACACTGTACATTCAGGACCTTCAAGTAGGAAGAACTCAGGATCTTGAGCAGAGCATGGACAAAATGGCCGTGCCCTCCAGGTTACCATAGGGTACAGATTTCAGATGATGTGAGAAGACACTAAAGAAGGCTTGAGTGAGCTGGGGAGGCTGTCATGTCAGCTTACAGGATTGGCAACTGCTGTTGGGACCACGCTTCTGGGGAAAACTGAATCTGGGTGTGTCAATTATGGGATGGCTGGGGTCTCTGTGGAGGAAAAAGTGTAAGGCCGTAGCCTCTACAGATTCATTGGAAGGAAGTTCAGAGAAGTGCTGGATGGATTGAGAATGGTGACTGAATCCATCCGTAGTCTGGTGGAAAGCACCCGGGGTTAGGAAGACAAAGAGCTCTGAGGACCCAGGGAACACTCACACTCAGGAGTCTGAAAAAGGGACTGGCTCACAAGGACCATCAGGGAGGCAGGAGGTGAGCTGGGAGAGTCTGTTGACAGATGCTCAGAGTGTGTCCAGACTCAGGATAAAGTCCGAGAGCCAGCCAGCCAGGTCGCTGGCAACCTTGACTGAAATCTCCAGGGAAAATGTTGGGAGCTTCGCCAGACTGCCTTGAGCCCAGGACTGCAAAAGGAGTTAAGAAAATAGACACAATGTGAACAAATCCGATTATTTTGAAAGCTGTGTCTCTGAAGGCAATGAGAGAGGAGCTCAGAGGTCTCTGTGCCAGAGGGGCTGGAGGCCAGGGGACCAAGAAAGCACTGCTGGATACTGCTTGGAATTGTCCAGAAACAGAAGGGCACTGTGCAAGAGGCCAGAGACACCCAGGGAGTGGGATGGCTGACTCCAGGGCCCAGCTGGGAGGCCTTGGCCATCCCTGAAGGGAGAAGAGAGACACGGCCTGGACGAGATGGCCAGTTTGATGTCCAGAAGATGAAGGCTGAGTTAAACTGTGGGGATGGGGGGATCACTTGGAAGGCCAGTGCAAGGGTCTATGGAGCAGAATGAGCAGATGTAGACACAGGA